>NC_056732.1:116745772-116765772 GCF_019279795.1 Protopterus annectens
GAACACAGCCTGGTATGTTGTCTGGTCCCATGGATGCTGTGTTCTTGGCTTTGGAGAGTGTGTGTTTTACCTGTGCAGCTGTGATTACAGGAACTTTGCATTCTTTTGGTATAGAGATGGGCCCTTTAGAGGCTGAGAGGGGGGTAAAGTTAGCACTGAATCTATCTGCCAGGATGTTGGCAATATCAGTTTTTTCTGTATATTTAGTTGCCATTGAGATTCTTGACATAGCTATAGAATGCTTTGTGGTTGTCTTTTGGATAAGTGGTGATTTTGTTTTCGTAACTAGCTTTGGAGGATTTTATGAGAGATAGGTTCATAGGTTCATAGGGTTCACATTTTGCTTACTGCACGTTTACAAGCAAGACTATACCCATTATTTTGCAATGCCTCTCTTGAGTAGTGACACTGAGGGGCTATCAGGTCTATATACATCCTCTGTTGGATCACTGACCTGAGGTTCCTCCTCTCTTCTGAACCATTATAGCTCACCATTCAAGCCTCACCGGGATGTTATTTTGTAGCACAGCATATAGAGTCTTGGTATATTTTAAGTCTCCCAAGTTCTTGGTGATGAATCTATCTGTTTGCGCCGTCTCTATTATGAGCAGGATCATATTTTGGGGATGGCCTTTATTGTTCAAATCGGATATTTGACAATCTGATGATCCACTTTCAAATTCGGCTCTGTGTCGGAAGCAGTGTTAGGCAGCTTGAGCTCATGATCTTCGTCAGATGTATAGCCATAGACAGAGAATCAAAGACCCTTTATCTAGGACAGATGTTTGAGACCTCATCTGGCTGTTGTGTCCCGTTGGACATTGTAAGTCGGCAGATGGGGGTGATGAGATCATGAGTTGGGTGCATTGTACCCCTTGATCCTAGATCTACTGCTTGATGTAGATGATGAGATATATATGACCTAAGGTGAACCAAGAAGGTCTTCTTACTAACTTTAGCTACATGGGTGCTCTATGGTCCTACATCTGTGAATCCCTTCTGTCCCCATGTCAGTGCAATGCCTATGCTCAGTGGATTGCCAGCATGCCATTTTCCCGACCAACTATTTTTTACCTTTTTTAGTATGACTATGCATTTTTGGCATTTGGCATTTTTTGGCACCATCTGTTAGGCCATTTCCTTTTCTGTGAGACCCTTCTGAAGGATATCTGTGTTTGATGTAGTGTTTCTTGTCTAGGCATCATTATGGCTTGCAGTCAGAAACATTTTTCCTTTGTCAGCCCCCTGTGTTTGCTTGTGAGTGTACAAAGGATGTCAGCCTGAAGGGCAAGAGTGGCCTGCCGACACTTATGATGAGCTGACAAGGTCTGACATGACCTCCTGACTCTCACACTTCTGACACTGTGTTCTCCTGTCAGTCTTTGTGCAACCCTGAGTTGTAAACAGTCTGTGATGTATTTTTTAATGATACCTGATAGTGGGGTATTATATAAAGGCCTTCGCGAGTCAAGGGTAGGCTGTATGGACTGCTGTATGACTGCCTTTGGCTGTGTAGGTTGTGAAAACAAAAGTGAAAAGTCAACCAAAGGCATGATCTGCCAGAAACAAAAACTGGGATGGATCTGGATCAATCAAAGTCTGCAATCCCTATGTCTTTATTTATGAGGTCCATCTTTATCCTCCCATGGCTTTGCAGATAAGGCAAGTCAAGCCACGGTAATTTATTTCCATGGGTCGGTGGAGGCACCGCTGTGAAGTGGGACCACAGTTGCAGTGCGCACGCCCCCCTGGTGTGTGATCCAGAGGTAAGACTATGATTAAACAGCTGTCCTAGCTTCTTACTGAGGCTGACCAGGGAGTTCATCCAATCATGGGATTTTACTCTTTTTTGCAACAGTTTCTTTCTTCTGTTGTAGAGTTTGTTTATGGCAGGGGACCACCAGATTGGCTTCATTTTTTTTTGAGGATAGCATCTTGGTTCTGTTAGGGATGGCATGACCCATGCACTCATGTAAGTGCTTATAAAGTGCAATTGTGTAGGATTCAGCAGTTGTACCTCTATTGTCCATCTGCATGGGTGTCGTGAAGTTTGTCACTTCTGTCTCAAGAAGTGTGAAGTTGGCTTTGGAGAAATTGTTTATGGTAGTTTCCTTAATGAGGGGTGGGGGTGGGATGTGGATGTCTAGGGTGATTAGCTTGTGGTCGGATCTGACCAACGAGGAATTAACCTTTGGTGTGAAACACCAGTCACCCATGTTGGTAATGACCAGGTCTAGGATATTGCTGCCTCTGGTGGGGTGTAGATAAGTTGATCCAAGGCACTGGAATTTATGAATTCCAGAAATCGTTGAGCAAAAGAGTTGGTACATGAGTAGTTTTCCCAGTTAATGGTGGGGTAGTTGAAATCACCCATTATTAGGGTGTTGGGTTGTACCCTAATATTTTCCAGTGTATCAAGAAATGAGGAGTGGGAATCCTGGGGCATGGTGGGGGATCTGTAGCAAGCTACAATCTGGATTGTGGTGTTGCCCAGAGTTAGTTGCACTTGGATAATCTTGGATGCATTATGCTGAGCAACTAGCCTGGAGGTGTGGATATTATTAATGAATATGGACACACCTCCACCTTTAGCATTTCGGTCCAGGTTAGGTGTCCGAAAGATGTGGTATGAATTATAGCCTGGTAATGCAGGGGTGCTCTCTGGAGCCTTGAACCAGGTCTCTGACACTGCACAGATGTTGATGCTCTCCATTTTATGGAGTGCCTCACGTGAGTGTATTTTGAGGTTTAGACTTCTAGCATTAAGTAGCATTGCCCTCAGATTTTGCTTGCTTGTACCTGTTATGGTGGTGAATTTGTTATTTGAACCTTGCTTAAAAAAGGCACTATAGGGGTGGCAAGAGCCTTAGCCATTATCCAGAATTCCAAGGGTGACAGGTGCAGGCCATCTCTGGCAAAGCATCATGGTCTGTCGATTGTGTCATCCCAGGCAGACAGATACTGGATCCCCTTAGAATGACACCAGAAGCTTAGCCAATTGTTGAAGTCAGTCATTTTGTCCTTGTACTGTGGTATCATTCTGGGTGATAGCAGGATGCTACTCAGGCCTAGGGTCATACCTGTCTGGGCTACAAGATTGGAGAGCTCTTCCATGTCTCTTTTCATGTAGTCCAGGGAAGTATGAAAGTATAAAATGGCGGCCAAAGCCTCTCACCACTCTGTCAATACTATTCTGGATATTAGGCACTGCAGCTCCACTGATGAGAAGTGTAGAGATCACCCCACAGCCGTCTGGTAATCAAAAATGGCTTCTTTATAATAGGCCCAACCGTATTCCTGTCCTTGCTGATCAGATGCAGGCGTGGGACTTCTGGTTCCAGACTTCTCTCCTGATTCCACAGATCACCATCGACCAGGTTTTCCAAGGAGGGAAAACCACGATCTGCAACTTCACTTCCCTCTACCAGATACTAGACACATCTGGTTTTAATGCAAGGCCCCTTATTCTTTCACCCTGTGTTTCAGTCTGATCTCTTTCACTTTTGTTTCTCTCTTTTATATCAAATGTAAAGGAGCTCTACCTTGTGGTGTATCGGAAAACTGCAGTCTGTTAACCATACAGTGAAAAACAGTGGGAGCTACACCCCGCTCTCGCTTGAAAACCTGGGTCCTCCTAAGTCAAAGGTAGATTAGCAGCAATATATATATATATATATATATATATATATATATATATATATATATATATATACAAACACTAATGCATCATCAACTGAACAGTATTTCTGCATTCAAAAGATACATCCCACCAAGAGTGATCAGCATTATGCTTAACTTGAGCTGGGGTGTCACCAATTAAGCAGGAGGCATAGTGATCATGGGCATAGACTTTCCGATGAGCAGTGGTCACAGACTCCTGTGTACTATGCCCCAAACTGTCATATATAAGCCTCTGTGGGGGCTGAATTAATCTCTGAGGCTTTGGTTCAAAAGAGACTACTGGGAACTCTGCTCTGAGGGTTAGTCACTCACATCACACTCACTGTCCAGTTCCTCAGTAGGCATATTGTCTACTTCTATGATTTCATCTCGTAAAACTTCACTTTCTTTCTCCATAATTGTACAACTGTCCTCAGCACCATTATCCACAGTTTGCATAGCAGGACCTCCATCAGCATCCGGTTCTGCAAGAGGTACAGAAACATCACTCAGTCTATTGTTGGTGCTGGACTATTCAAAGTGACAAAGGACAAATTCTGGTGCATTACATTGAGATTGCGGTCCATGTGGTCTCGAACATCATCAAAGAAAGGTCCACTGAAACTCCAGTCATCATCACTGTCCTCCTCTCCTTCAGCATAATGGTTAAGGTGTTTACCTTACAAACACAAGGTGTAGGGTATGAATTTCAAATGGAGTAATTGGCTAGGCTGAAAATGTCCCACAAGGGCAGTTAGCCTAGTACTTATCTATGAACCTATGAATCATAGGCTCTTGAACATTTGGGAAGATATCTCCTCTCCACTTTAGTCTTCTGGATCACCTTGAGTTAGGTTTTCACTTAGCCATTTTGGGTTCCAGATTCATAAGTCTCACTGATTCTGCCAAAGGCATTAAGTTGTTGCAGTGTCAGGTTTTGATGGGTCCTTCTTTCCCCTCAGGGCAGACTTGGTAGACAGGGATGTTAGGTAGCCTAGAACAAATTATGTAGATCTCAGATCCCCAATGGTCAGCTAGTTTGTGCTTTCCTTGCAGGCCCAATTTTCTCAAGAGAACTCTGTCCCCTGGTTGCAAGTCATGTATCTTTACTTTCTTGTCATAGTGAACCTTGTTTCACTGAAGTCTTTGTCCTGTTGATTGTTCAGCTAGCTCACAGGCCTGTCTGAGTCTGTTGAATCTGTCCACATAACTGCCATGAGATCGCACTGGCGTATCATCAGCTGTGACTCCAAAGGTTAAATCAACAAGAAGATGAGCTTCTCTTCCAAACATTAAGAAGTAAGGCGAGAATCCTGTACCATCATTTTTAGTACTGTTGTATGCATGCACCACTGTGGCTACATGCTTACTCCATTGACTCTTCTTCTCACCAGATAGTGTTCCCAACATGTCTAGTAAAGTTCATTTCTGTTTAAGTTCTGTTGAAACGCTTAGGCTGAGGATCGCCTTGAGGATGATAGGGAGTGGTGCGACTTTTCTGAATTTCCAAAAGAGTGAGTAGTTCATGGACAAGCTTGCTGTCAAAGGTATGCCCTTGATCAGAGTGTATCCTTTTTGGCAGGCCATAGTGTACAAAGAACTTCTCAGCAAGTAGTTTTGCCACTGTAATAGCTTTCTGATCATGAGTTGGAAATGCTTGTGCATATCTGGTATAGTGGTCTGTCACCACCAGCACATTACTGATCCCACCTTCGTCCAGTTCAATGCAAAGGAAATCTATACAGACCAGTTCCATGGGCCCACTACTCTCCATTTGACCCAATGAGGCAGCTCTGGTGGGCAGAGTCTTTCTCTGAATGCAGCGAAGACATGTATGACAATAATTTTTAACATCTTGTTTCATACATGGCCAGTAGAATCTGTCTCGTACAAGTCCCAGAGTTCTGTCATAACCAAGATGACCATGTTCATCGTGCAATGACCGAAGTACTACTTCTCGATACTTTTAAGGAAGCAACAATTGCCATTTTTCACTGCCAAGTGTACTAGGAGATCTTCTATAAACTAGTCCATTTTGTATCTGGAATCTGTCCCATTCTTTAGCCAAAATTCTTACCAGTGGATGAAAATCTGTGAGAAGCATATCAACATGTTTCTTCTCTAAAGCAGGTACCACCAGTTGACCTAAGGGGTCTTCTCTTTGATCTCTCCTGAGGTCACTGTTACTCAAAGCTGGTAGCGATGAAGCCTGTAAAGTAACCAGATTACAGTAAGCTTGGGGTATTCTTTTCACAGACAGCCCCAACTTCTGGGCCCAGCATTCAGTTTGTTGGTAGCAGGTTGCAGTCTGGCACATAGCTCTCACTCCCGGTGCTAGAATTTCCACCCATTCATCATCGGGGTGTAAATCCCCATGAGGTCTTCTGGACAGACCATCAGCATCTCCAGTTTCATGTCCTGGGCGATATTTTAAACTGAAGTTGTAGGTGGATAAAGCTGCCATCCATCTGTGGCCAGTAGCATCTAGCTTTGGAGTGGTCTGAATGTATGTCAGAGGGTTGTTGTCAGTCGGAACTTCTAATTCAGCCCCATAGAGGTAATCATGCAACTTGTCTACTACAGCCCACTTTAAAGCAAGGAATTCCAACTTATGTGCAGGATAGTTCCTTTCTGTTCGAGATAAACTTTGACTGATAAAAGCCACAGGTCTCAGTTTCTTGTCATGCTTCTGGTAAAGGACTCCTCCTAAACCATCTCAGCTAGCATCCACTTGTAATGTGTATGGCTTTGTTGAGTCAGCATATGCCAGCACTGGGGAATGTGTGAGACAATACTTAAGCTGTTCAAACACCTCTTCACACTCAGGAGTCCAACAACTCTTGATGAATTCTTTAGAGCCTCCCGGTCCCTTTGGCTTCTTCAGCAGGATGTCTTCATCTGTTTCATCTACTTCCTCATCATTTCAGAGCATTTGATTGAGTGGTTTTGCTATATTTGAAAATCCTTCCACAAACCTTCTATAGTAACTGCAGAACACAAGGAAAGATCACAGCTCTGTGATGGTTCTGGGCCTGGGCCAAGATGTCACAGCTTCAGCTTTGCTGGGGTCTGTGGATATTCCATTTGTAAACACTACATGTCCCACATAGGTCACTGAAGGTTGGAAAAATTTGCATTTGTGCAGTGACAACTTTAGTCCTTCCTTCTCAGACTTTTGTCAGTCTTTCTTCGTGCTCCTCTAGGGTCTTCCCAAAGACAATGATGTCATCAAGGTAGACTAAGACTTCCAGGAGATGCATGTCTCTAACTGTTCTTTCCATGATTCTCTGGAAAGTTGCCGGTGCATTAGATAAACCATGAGGTAGGCAATCAAACTCGAAAAATCCCAAAGGAGTGATGAAGGCAGTCTTCTCTTTATCTTTTGGGTGGATAGGGATTTAATAGTATCAACTCCTTAAGTCTAGCACACTGAACCATTTACTGCCCAACAGGCAATTTAGAGCATCTTCATTCTGGGGTGTTGTGCACTGGTCTGGAATGGTTCGCTGATTCAGAGTACGATAGTCAACATATATGCAAATTGACCCATTCTTCTTCCTGACAATGACAATGGGAGAGGCATATGTACTTATTGACACTCGAATTATCCCTGTGGCTTTAAGTTCTTCCAGATGTTTTCTCAAGTCCTCCAGATCTCCTAGGACTATCCTTCTGGAACCTTCTCTGAAAGGCCGGTCTTCTTTTAAACTTATTTGGAGTTTTTCACTTTTTGCACAACCCACATACAGCTCACTTGTAGGAAAACAATTCTTCTTCTTCATCAAAAGCTCTTTAGCTCCAGTTACCCACTCAGGGGACAAAAGACCACCTCCTAAAGCAATATCTTCCAGCTTCAGCTCGTTGGCCCTGCTCTCATTTCTTGTCAAAACAGAAGCAGGTAAGGGAGTGGCAGCATAAACATTTCCCAGATGCACTTGTGAATGCAGGACAATGGGGGTACTTCTTTATTCTTCAACCCCACAGGCAAAGTATCATAAGGATGCTTCAGCTTGTCAGCTGGCCAAACTTCTGGGACTAATTCCAGCCCAGGTGGAAAGCCTGTTTCTGAATCCATTTCCATCATGAGATGAGAGGAAGCTGTTTGTCCACACATCCTCACTTTGGCCCTCAAGCAGATGACCTGACCAGGATGAATTATATGTTCTTTCCGAGGAAGGGTCCATACATGACCAATTTCATCTTTCTTACTATCCTTCTCCTTCTAAAGGGCACAAAAGGCTGGTCTCAGGAGTGTATGTAATGTTGGGTTTTTCTGGGTCAACTGAGGTGTCAGCATTCTTTTGACAAGGTCATTGTTTGTCCCCACTAAAATAAATGCTGAATCCTTTTCTTTTGGCCTGGGGCACACAACAATGAGAGTTTCAAAAACTTCTGTTGACCCAACAACTGAGGTGGAAAATTCTAACTTGAGTGAGACATAACCATCATAGGGAAACTTTGTGTCACTTAGCCCCCAGATCTCTAAGTTGTCTAATTTTCCAAGTGCCAAATACTTTAAGTATTTCTGGTGTAAGTCTCTGAACAAAATGGTGATTTGTGCACCAGTATCCAACAATGCTTTAATGTACACACCCTGTATCTTCACTGCCATAATAGGGGATGGTCCCACTAGGCCATCGGGTACTTTCTGTTTCCGGTGTTGTTCAGCCGTACGGCAGTCAGCATGTTGTTGAGGTACAGTTAATTGGCTTTGCCATTTTAAAGGATGGAACTCTTTCTTAGTAACTCTTTGTGGTATTGGATGCTGAGACTTTTGCTGAGATGGATTTCCAATCTGGTTGTTCACCTCAGATAAGCTAGAAGTGTGCACAGTGGGTGGACACTGTCACTTGATATGCCCTGTGTCTCCACAGTGAAAACAAAATCCAGTAGGAACTCTGAACATCAGCTTGTTTGTTTCTTCCCTGAGTCCCTTCATGGAGGTTCTAGCAGATGTATTCCTCCCTTCAACTAAAGTTACCACTGCTTTCTGTAATTCTGCAACCGTCTTGATAACTTGAGCTATGGCGTCTGTTAGGGAAGACACCTGCACCTGCAACTGTGACACCTCTGCATTGTGGACACTCTGGACCATGACTCCCATCTGAGTAGTAAGCACTGCTGCAGGCACCTGCTTGTGTTCCCTCACTGCCTTAGTTGATGTTGAAAACTGAAATTTGGCTTCCAACAGGGCTTCCTCTTCACTCACTTCTTTAACCAATTGAGAATAGATTAGAGTCTCTTTCATATCTCTCATCCTCAGTTTCCACATAATGGGCTCCATAGCTTGAGCTCCCTGTAAAATTTGACTGATTCGTACTCGTCAGCTACCTTTGGATCCACCCCCTTGATCTGGTGGAGCATTTTATCTAATCACTTAATGTAGTCAGATAGTTTCTTACCAACTTCTTGGCATGTATGTTCAAACTGATACAATAGGTCAGCAGCCCTCTCTGTTCTTCCAAACACTTAGAAAAAAACAGATGAGCATTACACCACAATAAGGTCACTAGAAAACATATATATATTTTTATCCACAGTAGAGACACTGATTAAATACAAAAAGAAACCTTGTGTAAAGAACGGACAAGTGCTTTCAGCTATTAAAGCCTTCTTCAGATCCGATAAGTCATCCGGGTTTCCAAGTTTAAAAATCATAGGCATCCAATAGAAATGACTTGACGAAAAAACACTCCCATTTTCATTAGTCTCAGCCACTCACAGGATCATAGCCAATCAGGGGAGTCATGATATACACACCTCCAAGGGCTGTAACTAAAATCCTTCGTCCCTAAGGTTAAATAGTTCCTTTATTAAAATTGAGGTCCCATGACTGAGCCTTGTAGGACACCACTTGTAACTGGTTTGGAGTCTGACATGGCTCCAGCAATTCTAACCATGTGGGTTCTGACCTTGAGCCAGTTTGCAACCCATCTAGTGACACAGGGGTTTATATTTAAGCTGGTGAGCTTGTCTATAATGCCCAAGAGGGGTATTGTATCGAAGGCTTTTACGAGGTCCAGGTAGGCTGTGTGGACCACCTTTCCCTCGTCAATGGCCTTGGTGACTGTTTCAAAGAAATCAACCAGGTTTAAGAGGCAGGATCTGCCCTTAACAAAACCGAACTGGGTAGGATTCACTGTCTGTAGGTCCCCAGTATCTTTATTTATGAGGTCCATGATGATCCTTTCCATAGCTTTGCAGATCAAGCTAGTCAGGCTTATGGGGCAATAGTTTCCAGGATCCGTTGAGGCACCACCTTTGTGGAGAGGGACCACTGTTGCTGTACGCCACTCTTTGGGTACATATCCTGTAGTAAGGCTGAGATTGAACAGTAGTTTTATGTCTGGGTTTAGCTCTTCTTGGAGTTCATGTAGGATGCAGCTCGGGACACCGTCTGGTCCCATTGATGCTGTGTTTTTTGCTTTGGAGAGGGCAGCTCTTACCTGAGCATCTGAGATGTCAGGGGGGCAGCACTCTGCTGGGATAGATATTTGCCCTTTTGGTGGAGAGGGGGGGGGAGAAGTTTGCGCTGAACCTGCCAGCTAGGATGTTAGCATGCCTGTGGGTTCGGTGTATTTTTTGTCGTTTTGGACTAATTCTGAGCATATCTGGGAATTCCCACCCAGGTTCCTAACATAACTAAAGAAAGCCTTGTGATTATCCTTAGTGTCCTGTGCAGTGTTTCTCTCGAAGCTGGCCTTAGACGATTTTATGAGTGCCCGTAGTTTTTTGCTAATACTGATCAGAGATGCCTTCCCTTTTTGGGATTTTGCTCTATCATGTAGTAGCTTCCTCCTTCTGTTGTATAGTTTGTTTATGGCTGGGGTCCACCAGACAGGACGTCTGCCTTTGGAGGATTGGGTCTTGCTTTTATTTGGGATTGCATGATCCATGCATTCCTGAAGGTGTTCATAGAATGCGTTTATAAAGGATTCTGCGGTCTGGGCCGTATTTTCCACAGGCCCGGGGGCTTTGAAGGATTCCACCTCGGTTTTGAGGAGTATGAAATTTGCTTTAGAGAAGTTTTTCACTGTGGTTTTCAGGGCATGGGGTGGAGTCGGGATGTGAATATCCAGTGAGATTAGTTTATAGCCTGATCTTACCAGTGAGGGATACACTTCTGGTCTTTAGCATAGAGTCCCCATGTTGGTGATGATCAGGTCCAGTATGTTTTCCCTTCTTGTGGGAGGGGTAACAAGTTGTTCCATAGCATTTGAGTTTATAAATTCTAGGAACCTTTGGGCTAGGGTGTTGGAGCTAGAGTAATGCTCCCAGTCTATGTTTGGGTAGTTGAAGTCGCCCAATATAATGGTGTTTGGAGAGACCTTCATATTTTCCAGTGTTCTCAGGAAGGCCAAGTGGGTTTCCTGGGTTTGGGAGGGTGGTCTGTAGCAGGCTATAATTTGGAAGGCAGTTTTATCCACTGTTAGTTGCACATGGATAGTCTCTGATGCTTTGTGCTGTGCCACCAACCTTAAGGTGTAGGTATCTTTGATGAATATTGATACTCCCCCTCCTTTTGTGGTTCGGTCCAAGTTTTGGGGCCGAAAAGCATGGTATGAGGTATAACTTGGTAGTGCTGTGGTGCTCTTGGGAGCCTTGAACCAGGTTTCTGTTACTGCACAGATATCGATGTTCTCCATGCTAAGGAGAGTTTCGAGTGCATGCATCTTGAGGTTTAGACTTCTGGCATTGAGTAGCATTACTCTTAGTTTCTTATCCCTTGTGATACCTATGGAGGTGGGTTTGTCTTTTGAGCCTTGCCTAAAAATGGCACTATGGGGGTAGCAAGAGCCTTTGCCAATATCCGAAAGCCCAGGTGTGACAGGTGCAAGCCGTCCCTAGCAAAGCATCGTGGCTTGTCGAGCATGTCATCTCACGCTGACAGGCATTGGATCCCCTTTGAATGACACCAATACTTAAGCCAGTTGTTGAAATTGATCATCTTGTCTTCATATTGTGGCATCATTCTTGGTGAGGGTAAGATGCTACTCAAGGTCAGGGTCATACGGCCTGGGCTACATGCTCAGAGAGCTCCTCTATGTCTCTTTTCATGTAGTCCAGGGAGGTACGTCTCAGATCATTCACACCAGCATGGACAATGACTGAGTCATATTTGTACTTGCCTTGGAGTGACCTGAGTGCTTGTGTTATGTGGCGGATCCTAGCGCCCGACAGGCAGCTCACCGTGACCTTTTCCTTGTTCAGCCTGGTGAGCGGGACGTCAGTGTGCCTGACGATAGAGTCACCTATTACAAGTGTATCAGGTGTGTTGTTTAGCCTTAAGGGCTGTGACTGTCCGGCACACTGGCTTTGTGAGCTATGTGTTGCACGTGTTTTGTTTTGGGGTAGCGGTTGCTTGGGTGTCTGCTTTGGAGGTCTCTGCTGCTTAGGCAGATTTTTATTTAGAGCCTCCGAGTATGTTTTTGTGTGTTTATGTGTTTGGTTTGCTGTCGTGGTAGGTCTATGTGAGACTGGAATTGTAGTGAGTGTGGTTTCCTTCTCCTCCTTACTGGTTTCGCCAGTACTGAGTTGAGAGAGCTTAGCCTACAGTATGGCTATATGGTTGCATCTCTCACATGTGTTGGAATTTGTTGGGAGGAGGAGAGGGTTGTCTGTGTACATGAGGCACTTGTAACATTGCCTCAAGATTCCCAGATTCACCAGCTGGACCGTAGAGGAGATTGACAACTGATCTTTGGACATGCTAGAATAGTATTGGGAATTCCTTTATAATTGAAAAAAAGGGCCAACGGGGAACAAGGTACTCAAGGGGAGTTTGTGAGGGTGTAGTGCTTTTAATTTTTTAGTGCTGACTTATATAATTGCTTTAGTGAGCAAGTGCCAGGTAACTTAAATGCAATTTGTTACAGGTAACTTAAATGCAAAAATGACAAACAGTAACTTTCTTTCAAGTGAAACAAGGAAATAAGTACAGTAAGCAATGCAGATATCACTAGGGATCCACAGAAGCGCTGAAAAGCCGCGTTTTAGGTGGAATTAGTGTTTCAGAGAAATAACAAGCAAACAAACAACAAGCATACAAACAAAGCTAGATTCAGCAGGCCTGGATCTAGTCTATGCTACAGCAAACAAGGTGTACCAATTTCATTAAGAAACAGTTCAAATATGCAGGCACTGTAATCCTTTAACCAGAAATTCCCAGCTCAGAAGGGCAGAGTCCAGCCTCTCCTCCCACAAGAGTGCAGGCCACAAACCTTCCTAATGTAAAACAACTGGTCTGAAGCCCAAGTGTTTAATCCAAAAGACTTAGAATGATAGCTACACTTTAATTAAGTTACTAAGCAGTAATAAATACAATTGAATACTTTAAAGAATGCCTGGATTAGTGCTCAAGTTATACAAACAAAGCTAGATTCAGCAGGCCTGGATCCAGTCTATGCTACAGCAAACAAGGTGTACCAATTTCAGTAAGAAGCAGTTCAAATATGCAGACACTATAAGCCTTTAACCAGAAATTCCCAGGTCAGAAGGGCAGAGTCCAGCCTCTCCTCCCACAAGAGTGCAGACCACGAACCCTTTTAATGTAAAATAACTGGCCTGAAGCCCAAGTGCTTAAACCAAAATTAATACACTTTTAGAATAACAGACACTGAGCCCTCAATCAGCAGTTCCCAACTTAGAAGGATGTAAGCTACCTGTTCTGCCACTACAGTGCAGTCCACAAACCTTCTTAATGTAAAGCAACTGGCCTGAAGCCCAAGTGCTTAAACCAGAATTAATACACTTTTAGAATAACAGACACTGAGCCCTCAATCAGCAGTTCCCAACTTAGAAGGATGTAAGCTACCTGTCCTGCCACCACAGTGCAGGCCACAAACCTTCCTAATGTAAAACAACTGGTCTGAAGCCCAAGTGCTTAAACTAAAAGGCTTAGAATGAGTTACACCAAGCAGTAATAAATACAACTGAGTACTTTTAAGATGATGCAAAAGGAAAATAAAGTAGGAAAAAACACAAATACAGTAAAAGCAGATACATTTTTTTTTTTTTTTTGAGTGAGCAAATGAGATGGGCCCAGGAGTGACAGGACAGAAAGAAGTGCAAATGCAGGCCTTCAAATCAGAAAGTTGAGAGAGATGGAAGACCGCCCAAACGGCCAATAACTACAAATTATGGGCCAGAACCACTCCTTATGTGGTAGACAGGTTACCTAGTGCTTACCACTCCCACTTATAAGCTAGAAGGCTTCCCTCCAGCACAGAAAGGCTTGGGGGGCTCAGAAGCTTACAAATAGTCCTTGATACAGCAAATCTGTATCTGGAACACTAATTCCAGGAAAGGTAGGAAACAGGCTTACAATGTTTTTTTTTTTTTTTCAGAAAAGTAGCAAAAACAGTAGTAAAAACAATTTACATGCAGTGCAAGCTGGCACACTTGAGTATGTAGCAATATTAGTCCACACACAGTTTGAAAAAATGTAATTAAATTAAAAAGGACTAAAAGCAAGTGCAGAGAGGGTTTATTAGGTCGAATGCGATAAATAGATGGGACTGGGGGAGTGTCTTAGATCAAATCTACAGTGGGGCGGGCACTACAAAAGCCACCAAATTTAAACCAACCAAGAACAGGGAGGGGGGTGGGGAAAAGTTAAGTTTCAACAGAGATGTGAGGAATCAGAGTGCAAATTATAAAACCAAAAAAATATATACTGATCTCTGTATATTTGCAGAACAGTAAGACAACAGTTATCTAAGTAACAATTTAGCTCTATAATACAGAATAATACAGAAAAATATACTCAGCTCTGTATATTTGCAGATAGTCTTGTAAGGCTGTCTCTCAACACACAGGTTCCACTTTAAATGCAGGCTGCTGCTATTAACAGGTCAAATTAAGGGAACCTTGAGTTAACAACACACAAGCTATAGAAACCAAAATGAGGGGGGTGGGGAAGACAATTTCAACAGAGATGTGAGGAATCAGAGTGCAAATTATAAAACCAAAAAAATATATACTGATCTCTGTATATTTGCAGAACAGTAAGACAACAGATATCTAAGCAACAATTTAGCTCTATAATACAGAATAATACAGAAAAATATACTCAGCTCTGTATATTTGCAGACAGTCTTGTAAGGCTGTCTTTCAACACACAGGTTCCACTTTAAATGCAGGCTGCTGCTATTAACAGGTCAAATTAAAGGAACCTTGAGTTAACAACACACAAGCTATAGAAACCAAAATGAGGGGGGGTGGGGAAGACAGTTTCAACAGAGATGTGAGGAATCAGAGTGCAAATTATAAAAACCAAAAAAAAAAAATACTGATCTATGTATATTTGCAGAACAGTAAGACAACAGATATATAAGCAACAATTTAGCTCTGTAATACAGAATAATACAGAAAAGTATACTCAGCTCTATATATTTGCAGATAGTCTTGTAAGGCTGTCTCTCAACACACAGGTTCCACTTTAAATGCACGCTGCTGCTATTAACAGGTCAAATTAAGGGAACCTTGAGTTAACAACACACAAGCTATAGAAACCAAAATGGGGGGTGGGGAGGAGGGGAGACAGTTTCAACAGAGATGTGATGAATCAGAGTACAAATTATAAAACCAAAAAAATATATATACTGATCTCTGTATATTTGCAGAACAGTAAGACAACAGATATCTAAGCAACAATTTAGCTCTATATATTTTTGCAGAGTCTTGTAAGGCTGTCTCTCTCAACACACAGGTTCCACTTGATCTCTGTATATTTGCAGAACAGTAAGACAACAGATATCTAAGCAACAATTCAGCTCTATAATACAGCATAATACAGAAAAATATACTCAGCTCTAAATATTTGCAGATAGTCTTGTAAGGCTGTCTCTCAACACACAGGTTCCACTTTAAATGCAGGCTGCTGCTATTAACAGGTCAAATTAAGGGAACCTTGAGTTAACAACACACAAGCTATAGAAACCAAAATGAGGGGGGGGAGACAGTTTCAACAGAGATGTGAGGAATCAGAGTGTAAATTATAAAACCAAAAAAATATACTAATCTCTGTATATTTGCAGAACAGTAAGACAACAGATATCTAAGCAACAATTTAGCTCTATAATAAAGAATAATACAGAAAAATATACTCAGCTCTATATATTTGCAGACAGTCTTGTAAGGCTGTCCCTCAACACACAGGTTCCACTTTAAATGCAGGCTGCTGCTATTAACAGGTCAAATTAAGGGAACCTTGAGTTAACACACAAGCTATAGAAACCAAAATGAGGGGGGGTGGGGAAGACAATTTCAACAGAGATGTGAGGAAAAAGAGTGCAAATTATAAAACCAAAAAAATATATACTGATCTCTGTATATTTGCAGAACAGTAAGACAACAGATATCTAAGCAACAATTTAACTGTATAATACAGAATAATACAGAGAAATATACTCAGCTCTATATATTTGCAGATAGTCTTGTAAGGCTGTCTCTCAACACACAGGTTCCACTTTAAATGCAGGCTGCTGCTATTAACAGGTCAAATTAAGGGAACCTTGAGTTAACAACACACAAACTATAGAAACCAAAATGAGGGGTGGGGGTGGGGAAGACAGTTTCAACAGAGATGTGAGGAATCCGAGTGCAAATTATAAAACAAAAAAATATATACTGATCTATGTATATTTGCAGAACAGTAAGACAACAGATATATAAACAACAACTTACCTCTATAATACAGAATAATACAGAAAAATATACTCAGCTCTATATATTTGCAGATAGTCTTGTAAGGCTGTCTCTCAACACACAGGTTCCACTTTAAATGCAGGCTTCTGCTATTAACAGGTCAAATTAAGGGAACCTTGAGTTAACAACACACAAGCTATAGAAACCAAAATGGGGGTGGGGGGTGGGGAAGACAGTTTCAAGAGAGATGTGAGGAATCAGAGTGCAAATTATAAAACCCAAAAAAATATACTTATCTCTGTACATTTGCAGTACAGTAAGACAACAGATATCTAAGCAACAATTTAGCTCAATAATACAGAATAATACAGAAAAATATACTCAGCTCTATATATTTGCAGATAGTCTAGTAAGGCTGTCTCTCAACACACAGGTT
Source organism: Protopterus annectens (assembly GCF_019279795.1). Classification (NCBI taxonomy): domain Eukaryota; kingdom Metazoa; phylum Chordata; order Ceratodontiformes; family Protopteridae; genus Protopterus; species Protopterus annectens. Next base: position 116,762,517 of record NC_056732.1, read on the forward strand.
CCACTTTAAATGCAGGCTGCTGCTATTAACAGGTCAAATTAAGGGAACCTTGAGTTAACAACGCACAAGCTATAGAAACCAAAATAAGGGTGGGGGGTGGAGAAGACAGTTTCAACAGAGATGTGAGGAATCAGAGTGCAAATTATAAAATAAAAAAGTATATATACTGATCTCTGTATATTTGCAGAACAGTAAGACAACAGATATCTAAGCAACAATTTAGCTCTATAATACAGAATAATACAGAAAAATATACTCAGCTCTATATATTTGCAGATAGTCTTGTAAGGCTGTCTCTCAACACACAGGTTCCACTTTAAATGCAGGCTGCTGCTATTAACAGGTCAAATTAAGGGAACCTTGAGTTAACAACACACAAGCTATAGAAACCATAATGAGGGGGGGTGGGGAAGACAGTTTCAACAGAGATGTGAGGAATCAGAGTGCAAATTATAAAACCAAAAAAATATATACTGATCTCTGTATATTTGCAGAACAGAAAGACAACAGATATCTAAGCAACAATTTAGCTGTATAATACAGAATCATACAGAAAAATATACTCAGCTCAATATATTTGCAGATAGTCTTGTAAGGCTGTCTCTCAACACACAGGTTCCACTTTAAATGCAGGTTGCTGCTATTAACAGGTCAAATTAAGGGAACCTTGCGTTAACAACACCAAGCTGTAGAAACCAAAATGAGGGGTGTGGGGGTGGGGAAGACAGTTTCAACAGAGATGTGTGGAATCAGAGTGCAAATTATAAAACCAAAAAAATATATACTGATCTCTGTATATTTGCAGAACAGTAAGACAACAGATATCTAAGCAACAATTTAGCTCTATAATACAGAATAATACAGAAAAATATACTCAGCTCTATATATTTGCAGATAGTCTTGTAAGGCCGTCTCTCAACACATAGGTTCCACTTATATATATATATATATATATATATATATATATATATATATATATATATATATAGATACACAGGCCCTTTTCCCATTTTTGCACATAGAGTCAGGGTGTCACTTCAGTAGTGAAGATCATGAAGAGCCAAGGTTTATACCTATTGGTGGCTAGCCCTGCTGTGGTAGTTATTCCATACCACACACTCTCATGCACACTCACATCAATGGCCAGTTTAGAGTGTCTGGTCCACCTACTGCATGTTATTGGAATGTGGGAGGAAACCAGAGCACCCAAAGGAATCCCTCACAAACACAGGGATGACATGCATACTCCACACAGAAGGCAACCCAGCCAAGAATCAAACCTGGGAACCTCTTGCTGCGAGGTGACAATACTACCTGTTGTGCCATGTGCCACCCTTATCATCCTTTTATGCATATATATATATGTGTGTGTGTGTGTGTGTGTGTGTGTGTGTGTGTGTGTGTGTGTGTGTGTGTGTGTGTGTATATATACATATATAGACACACATATATACATATATATATATATATATATATATATATATATATATATATATATATATATATATAGATATATCATACATATATATATATATATATATATATATATATAGAGAGAGAGAGAGAGACACACACACACACACACACACACACACATGCAAGCACAAACACACTTGTGTATTTATGTATGTGTGTGTGTGTGTGTGTGTGTGTGTGTGTGTGTGTGTGTGTGTGTGTGTATATATGTGTGCATTATATATATCTGTATATATATATATATATATATATATATATATATATATATGTATCTATATATAGCTAATTACCATAGTAGAAAAAATCCCCCTTACATGTATATTACATGAACATTAGGAGTATCTGTAACAAGCTAGCAGAACTTCATGCTTGGATAAGTCAACATTCCCCCTAACATCCTTATAATTTCTGAAATCTGGCTAAACAAAACATCAAAGATGAAGAAATCCTACCCCAGGTTACAGTATATATAGAATAGACAGAATTTATAAAAAAGCAAAAGGATTTACAGCCTTTTTCAAAAATAGGCTAAACCTCACCCTCTCACCCTATAACCTCTCACAATTCGTTAATGCTGAAACTCTGTGTATGTACCTCTAACTAAACCATTACTAACCTCTATCAATGGTATCTAAATTTCCCTGCTAATAATATCAGTACATTGGAAGAATTACTATCCTTGATCATTTCCAATATTTCCCCATGAGAAATTAATCTTAGTTGATTTTAATACTGGTATAGATAAAATCCACAAGAACTTTAATCCAGTAGCCTTTTAAAATAAAACCTTGTTTAAAACAATGAAAGATAAGTGCTTTCATTCAAAAAATTCATGAACTTAATCAGATAATAATGCTGGAAGTGCACACTCATTGTAAAGCTTTTGTGTTCAATCACATGACTGCCAAGCTCCCCGGGAACTGAAACATCATCTTTAAGGAACCACTAAAAAGAAATTCACAGTACATAGCACTGAGTCAATACAATGTACAAAAATTGCAACAAAGAATAAACTACAGAAAAAAGTCATTTAGATTTCTCTTTATCCTATTGTATGCACTTGTTCACAGATACCTCCTTGTAGCTGTCAGATGGACTTCATTTTCATATTATAATCACACTCATTCATCACAATCAACTTACACCCTTTATCAGATTGCATGGTCATGATTTCTTTGTTGCTTCGTAAATTATTTAAGTTCACTGATTTTTATCTAGAAAGATTGTGTTTTAAAGTATGTTTTGTTATCTTTCGATCCAAGCATGCCAAGTTATGTATATCCAGCTCACAGATTTTTTCAAAACAGTTAATCACAGGGTTAATCAGGGGATTATAAATGCTGGATATCCTTAAAGGTTGCATGGCTAATCTCACTTTTTAAAACATCACCATGAAATTTAATTTTCTGGAATATTCCTTAAGATCCATCTATATGGCTATTAGGTACTAATAATAATGAAAGTCCACAGACCTTATTACGTGAAAAACATGAATTATATTGGTGGTTCCGTTTGAATGCCAGTAATTGGCCTGGACTTTATGAACATGTTTTAATAGCATGTTTGCTAAGTTAAAAGCACTGGAGAGGTGACCCCACAATATAAGGCATATATTTACATACTTTTGCCTTTATTTTTCTGTTTTATGGGAATTCATTCTGTTTCTGTTTTCTGTATTTTATTCTTCGTAGCAATTTTTGAAAATAGTTATGACTCAGTGCTATGCACTGTGAATTTCTTTATAGTGGCTCCTTTACAATGATGTTTCAGTTTCTGGGGG
>NC_056732.1:116770772-116898272 GCF_019279795.1 Protopterus annectens
GCACTTGTCTCCTAAATAAGCTGTTGAATAATTTGTATCACCTTATTTCCTGTGTTTTCAGAGTAAGGTTACTACTGATCCTCTGCCTTTTCCTCCCAACAAGTGTATAGTTTTACCTTTATTTATACAGTTATTTATATGGTCACTTAAGCAAACATCATATTTGCTAAGAAGCTGAATTAACTCTAAAAAATTTTCATGATCTACAGAAATATATTATAATGTGTATGCAGCTTCAAATTCTGTTCCTGTGTTACTAAGACCTCATTTACCTAGCAGTCTAATTACGTCAGTCACCTACTCTAATATTTGTTGTTTCTTTTTTACTTGTTCTCGTCTTACAGAAATTTGGTTAGAAAATAATAAGTTACAAATATCGGCATTAGCAGCATGTACAAATATGTTTCAGCACAACTTCGATGCATTGCATTTCTTTCATGCTCTTCATTTCTTTGATGGATGTTTCTCCTATCTGCCATACCTTCCATAAATGGATTTGTTTCAGAACTTTTAGAAAATGACAGACAGAAAAAGATAAGGCATTTTTTCCTGGTAGTAGGATAACTACTTACAGTTTGTCCCATCTTTCCTATTAAATGTTTATTGTAATATGGGATCAGCAACATCTTGTTTTAGATGGTAAGTAAAAATGTAAACAGGAAGATCTGATTGGGGCAAGAAAAATAATTAATTTTAGAGTTTTCAAGGCCACTGTCAGTTTCACAAGTATGCACAACCTTATTTATTATTTTCTTGTGAACTTCATTGTTAATTCTTTGTTGTTTAGTGATGGTTATTTCTTTTTCATTAGATGTATTTTCTTCTTGTATTATTGAAATATCAGTTTGGGGTTCCTGGTGTATTTCCATGAAGTCTTCTGTACCAGTTCATCTTTGGCACTGGGTCTAGGAATGGAAAAACTGCTGAATACTTCTGTTTTTGTTTTTTTTATTACATTTTTGTACTGTTTATTGTAGACTCTTGTTTCTTCTCACAAAATTGTTTGCTCTGCCTTTTCATTTTCTGCTTTCTTTTTTATCCATATTTAAAGGGATCTAAAATAAATTGTAATTTTAATTGTTTTACTTGTATTTTAAAACCTTGGTAATCAAAAACAAACAAAGAAAAAAAAAACTACAGCCTAATTGAAATTAGTGTCCATTTCTAAGCTTCTTAGAAACACCATAAATTCCAGAATTTCCATAGTAAATTTTTTTTTTATTTTCATATAGAAGATAGAATTCAATATCTCCCAAGTTGTTATGAGAGTTAATTATTAATTAAAATTGTTAATTTAAAAATATTACAATTAAAAGGAATGCTAATTCATTTTACACCAAAAGAGAATAAGAATTTGACAATAAAGTAAAAAAAAAACGCACACACATTTTGTGGCACAACAGTAAATGTACAAAAGTACATATATGAAAAAAACTACAGTATGTTAACTGTTGTGAATATAAACCGAGACCAGTGGCAACTGGTGATTTCATATCAAAGGAGGGATGCAGGAGGCAGCTGAATGGGTGGGGCCAACTAGTAACGGGCAGAGCAATGTTACAGTGGGCTCAACCCTGACCATGCTTACCAATTTATATGACATAAGTGCTCAAACACTAATATCTGGTTGACCATGCCAGTGTATTACATTAGAAACAGAAACTCATCATCGGCAGTCCCCAAAACACATTTCCTCCCCAGAATCTGGTTAACCCTGCCAGGATATTATATTAAAAAGAAAGAAACAGAAAGTCATCAACAGCTCCCAAAACACATAGACCACCTACTAGTGTCTGGTTGACCATGCCAGGATAGCAATATCTTTCATCTTTTCATAGTTAGCGTTTGCCACAGCTAATCACTGATCTGCAGATTGATTGGCAGTGGTGTTTTTACAGTGTCGACTTGTCGGCCTGGCACCCAGTCTTCACAGAAGGCACACACATTCACACATGCACCTACCTGCATGTGTTTAAATCTCATTTGACCACAAGGAGGACTTGCAGACTCTGGGATATTGTTAGAAAAATATCACAAACAGCACGCAAAACTCACAGCTCACTGCAGATTTGGTCTTCTACTATCTGTTTGACCCTGCCAACCTGCAGGCCCAGGATGTCAGAAAGACAGTTATATAGGAGACTGCACCAAGATTTAACAAATATCTGGTCGACCCTGCCAGGAAATAATTAAATACAGAATTTATCTGGTTGACCCTGCCAGGAAAAAAAAATAAATACAGAAAACGTCTGTTTGACTTTGCCAGGAAAACAACTGCAGAATGTATCTCATTGGCCCTGCCAGGAAGAAAAAACACATAAAGTATCTGGTTGAGTCTACCAGGAAAAAAATGCAGAAATTATCTGGTTGGCACTTCCAGGAAAAAAAATGAGAACTTACCTTAAAGTTTAAACACTAATCCATTTAAATCACTGGTTTTCTCTTCTTTGGTCACTCATTGCTTTTCTGTCCACTCTCTCATTCTCTCCCTTGCAACTAAAGCACAGGAAGAGAATGTGACAGTAACAGGACTAATCAGCAGCCATGTCAAGCATGCATTCTGATTAGAATAGAAAAAAAATTTCCCAAAAAAGTGGAAAAAACACAGCACTCTAACCACAATAGCCACCTAGGTAGCTCAGTAAATAAGATTCAACAACAACCGAAAATAGGCCAAATAAAAAGGTGTTCAAAAAAGTGGAAAAAATACAACACTCTAACCACAATATCCACCTAGGTAGCTCAGAAAATGAGATCCACCAACAACTGAAAATAAGACAAATAAAAAGGTGTATGTACTCAGATTACATGACAGGCTTCTTACTTCACAGTCCAGTCAGCATCCTATTTCCTGGGGTTAAAACCGCACCTACTTCTGGGCATTTTCATTGATGCCTGCAGTCTTCCCAATCTGGACTGCTTTTAAAACAGTTCAGAAACAAAAAAAATAGTTTTTTTTTTCTTTTCTTTTTTTTAAAGGGGAAGTCTAGCACGCATGCGTGCTGCTCTGAGTTCCACGTAGAATCACATTTATCTTTACACACTAGCATGCAATTTGAACTGCTACTGGTTATAAAGTTTAATAATTAAACTTTTTTCTTTTTTTTTCTTTTTGGAAAAAGTTGGGGGGCTGCAGCCCTGCCCCTGACTGAAACTGAGCTTATTATAAATTTTGCATAGAATGAAATGCTCCAGTTAGATAGGAGTAGGGAAAAAAACAAAATAGAACTGCTTTGTCACCCACTGCTTCCTTTGAAATAGTCTAATAAACTAATAAAAATAAACACATAGGAGTATATGACCATCTAGATACATAGTTGCATATATGACACACCTCAAGTGGTGGCCTTGTCACCTATATACATTTTACATATGAATATAACTAATAACACTTTGGATGCATTTGGACAATGGACAATGATAGTTGTGATTTTCTGGATACTGATTTAAATAAAAAGCATTTTTTACATGTACAGTTTCAAAGAGCATTGGCCCATTTTGTCACCGGCTCTTCTGGCATTTGCCAGAACTGCCAGATGCCCAGTCTGTCCCTGTGTGTGTGTGTGTGTGTGTGTGTGTGTGTGTGTGTGTGTGTGTGTGTGTGTGTGTGTGTGTGTGTGTGTGTGTGTGTGTGTGTGTGTGTGTGTGTGTGTGTGTGTGTGTGTGTGTGTGTATTGTTAGCAGCTGTCTCTGCTGAATCAGCTAAAGAAGTGTAGCACAGAAGTAGAAGCTAGCCAGCTATCCCAAGCAGACATACAGTGTACTAGTGAGCAATATTAAAAACTCTGCTTTGGCAGAAGACATTTCTTTATATCTTTGAGAGATGTATCTGGTTTTACATTGATGGATACTGAATGTTTGAAAATAGTAGACATAAACAGCCAGGGACCATGTTGTGCAGCATGTAGGTGTAACACATGGAATCTTTTAAATAAATTTTGGAATTCCAGGTCAGTTCAAGGAGTATGGAATTAGATTGTTAGGATGGTGCAGAAAGTCAAAAGGCTTGTCCTTCTGTATTTAGCATTAATTATTTTTTAATTTGGAGTTTTCTTTACTGAAGAGTGGAAGGTGCCAGCTAGTGGACTGGTTAATACAATTCTCATGTTCAGTGAGGGCATATATGGCATCTCAGTGGAAAAGCCCACATAAACTTCAGCTATGTGTCTGGCACATATGGCTAATTAGCATCGTAGAATTTTGAGTAGGCTGGGTCCTCCTCTGCAGAGAGCATTTGAAAAGGAATTAGGGATAAGTGGTAAGGGAAAACCCTTATCCTTTGTAGAACTGTAGTTTAAATATGATTGTATATTAAAAATCACCAGATTCTGGACTCACTTTGGGAGATCTGAGGCAAGGATTACTCTAGTATGCTGAGCAAGAGGGTGTCTTGATAGGGAATAGTAGACGCAGGTGGGATAATGGCTCTTAAGCTCTATGTTTGCTTTTCTTTTAGCATGCTATTCCATATACTTCTAAATGCTTGTATTAGTATTACATTGATTATGTAAAGATCTGTTAAGTTTCTCCTTCGCTGCAAAGTTATACATTATTTTTTTTCCTCAAGTAACACTCCTGTATATATTTGTTTGTCATGGTGTTATTTATACTGTTTATAAGTAGCTGAGTTTGACTATTTGTAATGTGATATAGTGTTTCTTTGTTATAATAGTTGTTTATGTGTAAATTTTTTCTTCTTTCTAAAGTTAGAAAAGAAGGGCTTATGATGAGGAGATAAAACAAATCTTTTACTTTTGCGTGTTTGCTTGCTTTTTGCAAACTTTTGTTTGTTTGCTTTTGTACATATCTCAAGATTTAGTGGTTAAAAATTTCCCAGAATATTGTTTTTTTTCTGTAAACTTAGGATGCCCAAGTTACTTTTGACATTTAAAAACTGGAAGCTGATGCAAGAGCTGTCATTGTGTAGTCTTGGGTTTGATTTACTCATTCAATGTTTGCTTTTTGATTGACAGTTTCTTTGTAAGACACTTATCTAGATAGTAGTCTCCAGTCCCAAGAGGCACATATATGTATGTGGGCTTACATGATTAACACGATTAACAAATGTAATAACAACATGAAGAGAAGTACCTTTGTTGTCATTGTCTGTTGCAGTTTACTTGATTTAAAATCTGATTTTCCTTAATTTTTGCACTGCTATTAGAACTTATTGTTTGATTTCTGACATGTTTAGGGAGATGATTTTGTGGATTTATATCATATCACTGAGTTTTGGGAATCTCAAAATTCATATGGTCGAGACTTGAAATTAAAAAAAGAAAAAATGTATGTTTTTACAAGGGGTCATACCGCCTTCAACCCCCATGTGGGGGGCTACATCCCCACATCCCCTGCAAATTATATATGCCAACTCTGAGATTGTACTACAGTGGGTAAAAGGGTAAATTCCCCATTGAAGCACTTATGTGTAGAAGAGGGGATTGGGGAATTTACCTTTTTTTCCCATTGTAGTGTAATCTCAGAGTTGATATATATAATTTTCATTGGATATGACAGTGCAGGGGGCTGTTCCCCTACAAAAACGTAGATTTTTTTTTTAATTTTGAGTTTTCATAAACTTGATCATTTGGTCTTGACTATATGAATTTTGAATTTCCAAAAACATGATGACATAATATAAATCCATTTTAGTATACCTAGCGTGACAATCCAGAACTACTGAGCATAATCAAGTGATTGCACTACCATGTATAGACAAGTGTGATAAGTCAAAAGCATATTGAGAAAACCGTACGCTTTTGACTTGTATTTCCAATTTTTGTTTTTATATTTTGGTGATTGATGGTGTCTTAACAAGGTGTGTGGACTGATTTATGCAGATTCATTGTGATTTTATGAGTGCAGATCAGTTAGTGAGTAATAGAAGTTGTAGAACATGTTCATTTTTAGGGTGGTGATTACTTAATGCGTGCATCTGTAACTTGCATTTACATTCTAGGAATTAAGATATGCAAGGGAGTTGCACTTCCACGCTGTAAGTAACCATCTATGAAGCTGAAAGTTATTTCCTCAGCATTCTCTGATTTTGTCTCATATTTCTGGTCGCTTCATAGTTAAATTTGTGGTTTTCTGGTAAATATTTGAGAAATGTTGTCAGTAAATAATGACAGACCTTTTATCTTTCAAAAATGCTTGTAAAGCAAAACCTGTTATTCTAGAAAATTTCTAAGAGCAAATGTAATATGTTTCCCTGATTTTTGGACTTTGCCTCTGATTCTTCTGCTTAGGGGTTGACAGCTATTGCAAGCATTACTGTGTGGCCCTCATTTTGTTTACTTTTGTGTATTTTCAGATATCTGAGATATATATTGACAAATTAGCTATAATTGATAGGGTTACTGTCTGTGGAGGAAAATGATTGTCAATTGTTTGCTCATTATTCTGGTTGTGCAGGACTTGTGTGAGATGTGTGAAACAACTTGTAATATTTTAATATATGGAATATAGTTAAAATACATTATGACCCCACTTTTTTATCGCAATCCTATATCTGAAGTGTATGCAGAGGTAGCTATAGCTGCTGGGTTGGGGTGAGGGCTGTCTTTGGATGAAAGTAACTGACCCTCTTGTCTGTTTAAACAGTCATTAACCTTGCTTTGCAGGACAAGTGTGCAGTTTTTATGAAATGAGATGGATTGCTTTACTGACAACAATGTGTGCGAAACAAGCTTGAATTGCTATAATAGTAATTACTATTTTTTATCACAATTAGAGATCTGAGGTGTACACAGTCAGTAATATGCCTGTAATTAAGTAACAATTTCTAATCTGTCATGATAGGAGTAGTGTCACACAGTCACACTGTAGTTGCTGAAATCCATTTATAGCTAGTTATGCAATGGCTTATGTTTGGGGGGTGTTGAAGTTGCAGTGTATTTAATAATAACAAGTTGTCGATAATGTGTTTCATCTTTCATCACAAATATCAGAATTGCATAAAATAAGTTGATATCTTTGGTGGTATATCAGGAACAGGTTATGTGTGAATATAATTGCTCATTGTTCCAATAGTGCAGTGAGTAGCATTTTCATAGTACTTGGCTGTGGTTGAGTTCTCAACTTTCGCTGCCTCTATGTGGAGTGTGAGTGCCCCCCCCACCTATATATTTGGTTTTATTCAAGCGGTCTGGTATCGCACAATACCCCAAAGATGTGCTGTAGGTGAATTGGCATTTCACCAATTTACCGTACAGTGAGTGTGTGTCTGTGTGTGTGTGTGTGTGTGTGTGTGTGTGTGTGTGTGTGTGTGTGTGTGTGTGTGTGTGTATAAAAATAGTATAATCGATTTTTATACACGGATACAAACAGTATTAACAGCAAATATATAACTCTTTTGGGTAGCAGTAAAATAAAAAAATAAATAGAAACAGTTAAAATGTCATTGTCTTTTAAAATAATAAGGCATAAAATGCATCAGAGAACATCCATACTCTTAGAGCTTCTTGGGGGCCTTGCAACCCCCACACCTCAGATATTATAAATAGAGTTTATTATGGACTTAATGGTTGCCTCTCACCCTGAACCTCACCTATTCTAAAACTGGCCCTTCTCACTGGTATACACAGAAGGCTTCTGAGATTTGTATGGAGAGGTGGAGATGGTGTGATCTTTTTTCTTTAATTTTCCTCAAAACCAACCTCACTGGTGTGCAGACAAATGCTGCAATAATTTGCGTGGAGGCTAGGGAGAGTGTGATCATTATTTTTAATGTTTATCACAAGCCTCAGAGATATCTACAGATGGTCACTATAGCTTGTGTAGTAGCAGTGTGCTGCCTTGGAACAAGAAGTTGGAATACATTGCTCTGATTCTTATTTTGTTTTTTCCCTTTCCTCACAGTTAAATATTAGATGTGTGTGCAAATGTCTGTCTTTTGGTAGTAAGGATAAGGAAACATTTTGTTTATATACATCTGAAAAAAAACAGATGAAATATGTTATTGTATTTTACTTGTTCTTTTAGTTTCATCACAGTCTAACAATAAAATACCACCAAGATCACCGATCCAAGAAGTAAGCAAATTTAATGAAGCACTTAGTACCTTGGCTTATACAGCCTTCCAAGAGTAAAAACACTACAAAATACAGTTGGCTTATATACAGCATATTGCACAAAACAATTAATCAATTAAGCATACAATTCAAATCACATACTTCCAGTTACATTCTTTATTGAGTCCCTGAGGGTCCAAGTTACCATACTTTAAAATCAGCAGTTTCTTTTTTTAAGAGTTTGTTTTTTAAAGACACGCATTCACCTATGCCAACTTGCAATTTTTCCAAGACACAACCCCAAAGAGAATCTGAGTTAGAGTTGTGTGCTATCAAAAAATTACTCCCAAGGGGACTCTCTAATTTTTTATTTTTTATGTCCCTAATATGTTCCTGCAACCGGACCCTAAAGCTTGTTCGATTTTTGGGGGGACTCTCCAATGTCTCATTTTCTGATAGATTTAGTTATGTTATGTTTAAAAAATTAATTTTTTATGTTCAATGGAGGCATTTTCCAGCAATTACAGGGCACTGCCATGGGGGCAGCTTTTGCCCCTATGTATGCCAGTTTAGTCATGGTTAAACTTGAAGATGACTTTATTTATAGACATGATTTTTTAGATCAAAAGTTATTTTATATTTTATATTTATTGCTGATCTTATTTTTTTATGTCAAGGAAGCCACACAGAGGCCCTTGGTTTATTAATGACCTACAATCTAATACTATGGGCTTAAGCTTTGATGGTATACAGACTGGCCCACAAGTGAATTTTTTGGATATAAGCTTAGAAGGATTTACTACTAGTTTCCATAGGAAGTTTGAACGTAGAAATGTATTTTTATATGGGAACAGTTGTCACCCCAAACATTTGGTCAAGGTTCTGCCCAACAATTAATTCTTACGAATTCATAGGCTATGTAGCCTTGATATGAGCTTTGATTTAGAGATAGCTGAAGCAGAAAAAAATGTTCATTAAAAGAGGCTATGACATCCAGCTGGTCAGGGAAGGGAAACAAAAATTATGGACATGAGGTATTCTGTTAACCCTCAGGGAGATTCTCATTATGTCCGTGCTAGTGGAAAATATAATGTTTGTATTGGTGGAAATAAATCCGCTATTACAGCTGTGAACAATGGAGGGAGAGCAGAAGAAAGTTTTCTTAGTGACAGCTTATAATGTCATAAATTAGGAAGTAGTTAAAAAAGCATGTAGCTTGTGGTCTATGCTCCTAAGAGATAACATTTTGAACTCTATACTACCTAATTTTGTGAGTATTGCATATAAAAGAGCTAGGAATGTGTCTGATATTCTGGTACACAACCAATTTTGTTTACCAGATGTTAATGTCAGTCAGAGCTTAAGCATGAATAAAGGCACTGTTCCATGTAATGGTTGTTCCATCTGTCAATATGTAGTAAGCTCTTTTCCCTATATTAATGGCATCAAGTTTAAAGCTAAGCATGAATGCAGTTGTAACACGGAGGGGCTAGTGTATGTGCTGAGATGTGGATGTAAGAAGGTTTACATAGGGGAAACTTATAGGAGCTTTAGGGTCCGGTTGCAGGAACATATTAGGGACATAAAAAATAAAAAATTAGAGAGTCTCCTTGGGAGTCATTTTTTGTTAGCACACAACTCTAACCCTGATTCTCTTAGGGGTTACATCTTAGAAAAATTGCAAGTTGGCATAGGTGAATGTGTGTCTTTAAAAAAAAAAACAAACTCTTAAAAAAAGAAACCCTGCTTATTTTAAAGTATGGTACTTTGGAGCCTCAGGGACTCAACAAAGAATGTAATTGGAAATATGTGATTTGAATTGTATGCTTAATTGATTAATTGTTTTGTGCAATATGCTGTATATAAGCAAACTGTATTTTGTAGTGTTTTTATTCTTGGAAGGCTGTGTAAGCCGAGGGGCTAAGTGTTTTATTAAATTCGCTTACTTCTTGGATCGGTGATCTTGGTGGTATTTTATTATTTTTTTTTTTGTTTTTGTTTTTTTAAGTTGTATTTGTCACCCCAGTCTAACATCAGAGGGGTAATTAGAAGATGATTGTAAGATGAGGAGGCATGCCATATAAATGTAAGACAGCAGAAACTTAAAATATATGACTGTGGCCATTTGTATTTTCACTTTCATACCAATTTACCACTAGATGGATATATAGAAGCTATCTTTTTTGGGAGGGGGGCAGGCTCTATTCTGATACAGGATTTATATATTCTTGCAAACATTTGTTTCCACAGTTTATAGTGAACTACTATTTTATCAGCTATAAACATTACGCCTTTGGCACAACTTATTTCTTCCTTGACAGAAAAGAAGATTAACATTCTTTCCTTACTCATGATTTTTGTTCAAGAAAACCTCTGAATCAAAAGGTTGGGAAAATGCTCTAAAATGCACCTCAGAGCATCTATAGCCCCATGGTTAGACCCCAAAGACCACTGACAAAATTAATTTATTTCCTACATAGTTATTACAGTGCAGTCTTGGACAGTTAGGGTGTGTTGAAAGGATGTAAGAAAAAGTAAAATTGAAGAGTGGGACTGGATTTCTCTTCTGAATCCTTAGTCATGATTTTTGATTTTTTGAAAAAAAGATAAAAAAGCTCTGAAATGCACCCATGGCTTCAGGGGACACATGGTCTCTAGATCCCTTTATTAATTGAAGTTGTTTCTACCACAATTATTACAGTGCAGCCTTTCTCATTTAAGGTGTGCTGAAAGGTTGCAAGAAAAAGCTGAAGAGTAAGAAATTTGTAATATTTCCATTAAATATAGCCACATAAGATAAGCAATGATTTTTCATTTCTTGATCTGTTGTGCATTCATTTTAATAGTTTGAATCTGCTTTAGCTAAGGTTTTTAAGCCTATACCAGTAATTCCAGTACATCCCTTCCACCCCCCCCAACAAAGGTAACCACCATGAAAAACTTTTCCAGAGCTAACTTTGGACTCCTAAAAACAGAGGTGGCGAACTTCACGGCACCCATGCAAATGGAGAATAGTTGTATGACCACCATATCATATACAAATGCACTGTACAAACACGTACACAAATGCATGGATCTCGCCATACCCAATAGAACTAAGACGCTCTCCTCAAAAAAAAAAAAAAAGAAGCCAATTTGGTGGTCCCCTGCCATAAACAAATTCTACAACAGAAGGAGGAAACTAATGCGGAATAAGGTGAAGTCTCAAGACTGGAAAGACTCCCTTATCAGCCTCAGCAAAAATGTGAGATCCCTCATCAAATAAAGCTAGCTATGAAAACAGAATTGCAGCAGATAGTAAAGACAACCACAAGGCCTTCTATAGTTATGTAAAGAATCTCCATGGCAATACCCAGATTTGATCTGAGCTACTGCACAATGGTGTCTCCTATACTGAGCCAACAGATATTGCATATATACTGGCGAACAGATTCAGTGCTAACTTTACCCCCCCCAAAGGAGCAATCACAGTACCAGTAGATTGCCAGGCACCCAGTATTACTGCTGTACTGTTCAAGGCCAATAATACAGCTTCTATGGGACCTGACAGTATCCCTGGCTGTGTTCTACATGAACTACAACTGGCACCTCACCTGTGTGCCCTGTTCAATCACAGCCTCACCTCAGGCTTTGTCCCCACCAAATGGCGGACTGCCACAGTCATCCCTCTCCACAAAGGAGGAGCGACTACAGACCTCAGGAACTATCGCCCCATTAGCCTGACGAGTCTGATATGTAAAGTTATGGAACTCATCATCATGGACCTAATAAACAAGGATATTGGGAATCTCCAAACTCTAGATCCTATTCAGTTTGGTTTTGTGAAGGGTAGATCATGCCTGCTCAACTTGGTTGACTTCTTTGAGTCAGTCACCAGAGTTGTGGATGAAAGTAAGGTGGTTCATACAGCCTACCTTGATCTGGCCAAGGCATTTGATACCATTCCCCACTCAGGAATCATAGAAAAACTTACTAAGCTAGGCATCAACCTCTATATCACTAGGTGGGTTGCAAACTGGCTCACAGATAGAACCCACAGCGTGAAAGTAGCTGACTCCAAGTCAGACTGCTGACCAGTCACAAGTGGAGTCCCACAGGTTAGGTCCTGGGCCCTCTCCTGTTTGGTATCTACTTCTCTGAAGTCCAGGCCAACACGACGGGACTCTGGCTGACAAAGTTCACAGATGATTGCAAGTTGGGAGCTATTATTAACTCCCCAAGTGATGCTGCCATCCTACAGAAAGGCCTCAATGAGACCAACGACTGGTATCAGAACCATGGCCTTAAGCTCAATGCCAAAAAATGTGTCTTCATCCCCTTTGGGAAAAACCCGGTTCTCATAAATTACCATATTGATGGTAGTCCACTGAACACAGAAGGCATTATAAGAGATCTGGGAACACAGGTTGACAGCAACCTCTCTTTTGACCACCACATTGCCACTGTGGTCAGAAAGTCCTTCTATGTGGCACATCTCATTACTATGGGTTTTGCATCCAGGAAGAAAGAGGTCATTGTCTCCCTCTACTCTTCCCTCATTAGGCCATTCATCGAGTACAATGCCCCATTTAGCATGTACCTCACTAGACACCTGCAGCAACTGGAGAGGACACAAAAGTACCTCACAAAGAGGATCCTAGGCATTAAACACTTGTCCAATATGGACATACTCCAAAAACTCCAACTATTCTCTGTCTCATATCGCCTACTTAGAGGCAATCTCTGCTTGACTTACAAAGCCATGTCTGACCCAGCTCTGTTAGAAATACTACATCTAAAAAAAATCACAATCCCTTCGCACCACACGCTCCAGAGACCTCAACCTCACTACCACAATCAACAGAACATGCTGGAAGGACAGGTTCATAACCCATAGACTGCCCATGCTATGGAATAGACTTCCCATACATGTCAAGCAGAGCACCTCACTGACCCTCTTCAAGAGAAATCTTGATGAGTGGATGGGAAATAGAAAATTCACCCTGGGGATCACTCCAGTGGCTCTACTCAACAGAGACTCTAGGAACTAAGGTTGGGTGGCATGATGCCAGGGTAATCCTATGGGCTAGGCTTGTAAAGGCTCCAGGGCCATTAGCCTAGTACACACCAACGAACCTATAAACCTATAATTGAACTGCATTTTGCTATTTAAGTAGACTAACTATTGTATTAAACCTTAGTTTCTTTTTCATGTAGTGAATGAATCAGGCACGTTCAAGACTTGTGTTTGCATTAAGGCAGTTCCAGGTCATTCAACTAAGAGATAATGGTCTAACAATTCCAAGCTGTTATTGCTGTTTTCGTTTAATCTACTGTTGGCTTGTAATAATTCCATTACACACAGCAACAATAAGTGAAGATCTTTCATTTACGCATCTGTTTTGAGTACATTTTAATAGTCTGTATCTGTTTTAGCTAAAATCTGTAAGTTTAATAGTAATTCCAGCACATAGTTGAACTACATTTTGCTATTTAAGCGAACTAACTGTGGGTATTAAATGCTACTTTCTTTCTTGTGTAGTGAATGTGTCATGTGTGTCAGGCTAGTTTGGGATTTGCATTTCATTAATGCAGTTCCAGGACAGTCAGCTCAGAACTAAGGGTATAATATTTTCCACTCCCAATCAACCTGTTGTAGTGCTCATACTATTGCAGCTGTGTTCTTAAAATTCAGTGTAAATATTTTTGCCTGCTTCTTATGATGATCTGACAACATAATTTCTTCCCTCTCCCAGTTTATTGGCTGCTAACAGAAAGCATATAAATATCATTTTGAAAAATGTCTCCCCATAAGCTATTCACCAGGCTAAGAGAGAGAGATTTGATAAAATTTATTAATATTGAGTATACTGGTACTTCTTGCAATGTTTTTAGTACTAACATGGTGAGTTTATTTTTATTTATTTACATTTTCATTGAGTTTAATTTTGCAAGGGGCCTTGAACCTCCCTTTAAAGTGAAAAAATATTTAGAATTAAAATTTTCCCTATAAAAGACCACCTTAGAAAACTCTGCAGTACTTAGATGTGCAAAGAGCAACTGGCTTTTGCTTTTAGGAGCACAGTACTGCAGTTACAAGTAACAGCCTAGTAGCTGACCGTTAACCTCTGTTGTACCATCTAGAAGTAATAAAGCACAAATAAAAGGATCTATAGCCACTGATTAGAACTTTTCTACTGTCTCTGCAGCCAGCTTGGTGGATTTGTGGTTCTTGAGGCAATTTAGTAATTGTATCATGCTTACTGATAAACATCTAATTCTAAAGCAGTCTGAGACAACAAGTGAGAGATGTAGTTACGCAATGTCACTGGAGAGAAGGCTTTTGCCTCCCAACACAAACAACACACATCACATAGTATGGACCAGACACATATACCAGTTTATGTTGAGGCTCTTAAATGTAATCTTCAAAAACCATCAAAGGCCTTCCAGATGTATCACACAAAACATGTATCCTCAGCTACCCCTAGAGCAGTCTGCTAAGACAACATGCACCAAAATGCATGCAAAGTCATTACAAGATGTCTCAGACCTAAGCCCATAAGTAAGCTGCCCCACAGCACAATATTGTAGTCACAGGAAATTCTGTTGTGAGAGACACAGATGTCTCACTCACCAGACTGAACAAGGAGAGAGTTATAGTTAACTATCTGTCAGGGGCCAGGATCTGCCAGATCATGCATGCACTGAAGTTATAACACCACAAGTACCAGATAACTCTGTCGTAGTGCATGTGAATGTAAATGACCTGAGATAAACCTCCATGGACTATATGAAGA
The DNA here is from genome assembly GCF_019279795.1 of Protopterus annectens. Classification (NCBI taxonomy): domain Eukaryota; kingdom Metazoa; phylum Chordata; order Ceratodontiformes; family Protopteridae; genus Protopterus; species Protopterus annectens. The sequence goes on from NC_056732.1 coordinate 116,785,564, forward strand.
GAGACATGATAAAGCTCTTGGACTACATTTCCCAGGCCAGTATGAGCCTAGCATTAAGCAGTGTTCTGCCTTCTCAAAGGATGATGCCACAGTACCAAAAGATAATTGACTTTAATAATTGGCTTAGTTTTTGCTTTTACTCCAAGGGGTACAATATTTTTCTACCTGAAAAGATATGGTGAACAGGCCATACTGCTTTGCACTTGTCCCCCCAACCTTTTGAATATTAATGCCTTTTAAGCAGTCTTTCTCTTTCGCATTTACACACCATGTGATACATCGGGCAATGAGCACCTTTCAGCACGCATTGTTTCTGTAGCAGTTACCGGTTTTAGGGACTTGTGTTGCTAGCCCAAGGCCCAACCTCCTTGGAGGGTATACCACACACACAATTGCATGCACACACCCACACCTAGGGCCAATTTAAAATGTTCAAACCACCTACTGCATGTCTTTGGAAGGAAACTGGGGCACCTGGAGGAAACCCATGCGAATGTAGGGAGGACATGCAGACTCTGCACAGAAGGCACCCCAGCTGAGAATTGGACCAGAGACCCTTTTGCTGTGAGGTGACAATGCTAACCACTACACTGCCCTTTTTAGGCATTGCCAACCTGATAAACTTAACAACTTAGGTAAACCTACTTAGAATAATCTAAAGCTATTATTGCTGAATGCCAGTAGTCTATAAACAGGACACTTCACTCCCTGCAAGGTCTCATAATCCAGGAGAATATAGACACCTGTGCAGTTACTAAGACTTAGTTTACAGCCACAGGGAGTACCCTTTCAGTGCAAGGCTAGAATGCCTTCCACACACTTAGACCAGGTACTGTACAGTAAGGCTCTAAAAGAAGAAGAGTCTCAATTTACATCAAACATAAATAGAACTCAAGACTGGTCAAACAGTATGACACATTTGAACCTCTCCACATCCAGCTTACAATAAGTAAAGTCCATGTCCTTGCAAGGAATATGCCATTCTTCATGACCCAGGAATTTCATACCACATACTTGAATGAATTTGAGATACTTCTCATTAAACCCAACACAATATTTATGGATGACTTTAACTATCCTTACATTAACTGGGAATCATACATCACCTCAAACAAGTAGGCCCAGAGATTTAGGACTTTGTTAACACAAACACCCTGGAACAGCTATTGTGCATGCCAGACAGAGATGCAAGTATCCTTGACCGGGTCCTCACAAACATGGGGGAAACCACAAAGCTGTCTGCTTTGAAATAAATATTAAGCCTGTGACCTCAGCTAACACCAGCACATTTAATAACTATTGTAAGACTCACTGTTTACTAATAAGTGATAGTCTAACAAAATTCCAAGTCCCTTCAAACTCTGAGAACACAGTTCCTTATACAGAATTGTTCACAGAAACCTTGTACAATCATGTAAATAGTTGCACAAAGACAACTGTACCTACCCAAAATAACCACAGGACAACTTCCAAAAATAAGACACTCTGGTGGAATTCCATTGTAAACAGGTTATATAGCAAAAGGAAGGAAATCATGTCTAAAAAGAAAAGGAAGAGCATTGCCCAGCAAGGTAAAAACTTGCTTGTCATCCTGAACAAGCAACTTGGTATCAATCAAGTCCACCAATGCCAAATTTGAGATAGAAATAGCCTCCCAAGCTAAGGACAACCATAAGGCTTCTTCAGTTATGTCCGCAACTTTAAAGTCAACACCCAACAATGTGCTGAGCTAATGGTGAATGGAACCACCTATATGCAGCCAAAGATATAGAAAATCTGCTGGCCAATAACTTTATCTCCAATTTTACCTCTGTATCATCTACCCCAGTTACACCAGGAAATACCCCTTGATACACCATTTCTTTATCAGCTATCACTAGGGACCAGGTCCTCAGTATGCTGTCTAAGGCCAAGAATACTGCTTTGATGGGCCCTGATAATATCCTAGGACCTGTCATGCCAGTTAGAATCTGTGTTTAACCATACCCTCCAGATAGGCTTTGTACCAAATTAATGGAGGACTGCATTGGTTATTCTTCTACACAAAGAACGGCCTTTCATGGACCTGGGGAACTATTGACACATAAGTCTGAACAGTCAGTGGAAAGATTTATGATGGCTCTGATAAACAATGACATAGAAAACCTACAGATACTGGAGCCTACCTAGTTTGGTTTTGTCAAAAGTAGGTTATGCTTACTTAACCTGGTGGACTTCTTTTTTAAAGTCACTAAAGCTATGGACAAGGGCAAAACAGTACACACTACCCACTTCATTCTGGCAAAGGCATTCTACACAATACATCACTCAAGCATTGTATATAAAGTTATAAAATTAAGCATAAACTCATATGTCACCCGATGGATATCCAGCTGGATTACTGATAGGACATAAGAAGTTAGGATAGGGGAATCCACCTTTACAAAGAGGTCAGTCACTAGCAAAGTCCCAAAGGGATTGGTGCTAGGGCCTCTTCTTTTTGTCCTCTACTTCTCTGAAGTCTAGGAAAATGTTAAAGACTTCTGGCTGATCAAGTTTGCAAATAATTGTAAACTTGGCATGGTCATTTAATCCTCTAAGGATACAGATATCCATCAAGAAGGCTTGATGCAAACAAACAACTGGTGCCAGAGTCATGCACTAAAACTCAGAGTGAAAACATGTATAATAGTACCCTTTGGAAAAACAGCCACTCTGGAAGTTACCACATTGATAATCCACCATTAAAAACAGACCCAGTGGCCAGGGCTCTGAGAACGCATTTCACAGTAACCTGACCATTGACCACCAAATGTCTACTGTGTTGAAAAAAATCATTCTACATTGCACAACATATAAGTAAGGGCATGGCATCCAAGTCCGTGGATGTCATTGTTCTACTGTACTCGGCTCACATCAGACTAATTATTGAGTACAGTGCACCCTTCAGCATGTATCTCATCATGCATTTGAAACAGCTTGAGAGACCACAGAGGTTCCTTACAAAAAGAATGCAGGGAGTAAACAACATGTCTTATGCAGACTATTTCAAAGTCCAATCATTGTGGTTGGTCTCTTAAACCATGTTGCATGGCAGTCTGTGCCTAGCCTACAAGATATCCTATGATCCCACACCGATGGATTGGTCTGTTTGGAAAAAGAAGCAACTAAGGAGGTTTGAAAATATAAAGAACAAATTCTAAAGACTTTTGAAAGGTGTGAAAAAGAAATATGGATATGGGAAAGAAAGAAAGATTTGATATGGTGCAATATTTATGCAAAGGAGAAAGCCAAATTAATTAACACAAAAAAGGCAGCCCCAAAGATATTCGAAGAGAAATACAGGTGAAGGCATCCAGATATGGAAAATTTCACAATAAAAAAAATAAGATCACAAAGAGGGAATGTAGAACAGAAGGTTAGTAAAGCAGAAGTTAAAAAAAAAAATAAAAGATGAAGTTATGGAATACTTGCAAAGTGAAGGATTTAGTGTAGAAAGTTTAACACAGATTACATCACAGCATGATGGAACAATGAGTCCCCAAAGTATGGAGAAACAGGAGGATCAGGAGACATCTGAAGAAGAAATATGAACATGGGAAAGAAAAAGAGATTTAATATGATGTAATATTTATGTAAAGGAGAAAGCAAAAGTAATCAATACAAAACGAGCAGCACCAAAGATATTTGAAGAGAAATATAGGCAAAGGCATCCAGACATGGAAAATTTTACAATACCAAAAATAAGAAAACAAAGTAGAAAAGTTGATTAGTAATGGAGAAGTTAAAGAAACATAAACTGAGATTATGGATTACTTGTGAAGTGTAAGATTTAGTGTAGAAAATCTAACTCAGACAGCAACACAGCATCATAGAGCAATGGATCCCCAAATTAAGGCAAAACCAGTGAAGCTTAGAACATCTGATCAGTTGCCAGATGAAGATACTTTAGGGCCTTCCAAAGGAAACCAATACAAACTTTCAGTTGGAGTTGCACAGCAAGGGGAGGAACAGGAAACTGTGGCAACTCTGACACAGCCAATGTTGTGGGGTGATAGGCCGGTGAGTTCGCATATGAAAGAGCAATGGACGACACAGGATGAAACCGAAAAGAATGCAGTACAAGAACATGCTATGGAACTTTCTATAGAATGCTCACAAGAAATAGGGAAGAAAAAATATGCTCTCAGTGTAGAAGAAAATGATTTAAGATAAGAGTTGCTTAATTTAATAGAGATAGACAGACATATTCAGATCAATGAAATAATTAGACTACAGAAAGTCAATAAAACCCAAAACATTACAAGTTTGATAAAACAAATGAATACAGTAATTAGGACTGCCCATAGAGAATCCCGTGATATAACAGAAGTAAATAGGATATATTTTTGTGCAGCTAAATTAATAACAGGGTAGAAAGGCAAAGGGAGGGGCGAACTTGAATGCTGTCATGGATGTATCAAATAGAGAAAACTATAAAGAGGTTAAGGCAAGAAGTGTCACTGTTAGAAGAGTATAGAAGAGGAAATAGATCAAGAAAAATACTCAGAAAGATAGACATGATAAAAGCAATGCACAGTATCAGAACAGATCAGGCATTACCATGCACTGTCACAAATAATAAACTAAAAATATCAGCACAGGAAGAAAAATTTAGAAGATACACAGATAAATATAAAGGAAAAAGTACAAAACAAACAATTTATTAATGACCCAAAAAGTTTTAAAGAAAATTGGGAAACATGGCAAAAGAAATTGGGACACCACCAAAAAAAAAAAAAGAAGAAGAAGAAATAGATACATTTTGGAGAAATATTTATGAAGACCCTGTGGAACATAACAAAGATGATAAATGGATTGTAGAAGTAAAAAAATGAATAAGATGTTGAAATGCACTGGATATGCAGTAGGATGAAATAATGGCCAGAGAGATTTAAACAAAATTAAGAGAAGCTCCTAATTGGAAGACCCCAAGCCCAGATCCAGTACCTAACTTGTGGTTAAAAGTATTAATATCTTTACATGAAGATTTAGCCATTAGTAAGAACTATTTGGATGCACATCTCGAACAGACATCAACCTCAGTAACAACAGGAAAAACAATACTCCTACTTAAGAGCAAACCTGCAAACTATCCTAAAAACTATAGACCAATAACTTGCCTTCCTGCGACTTATAAACTGTACCCTGGAATTTATGCCGACAGAGTTTTATCATCATTTAGAAGAAAACTCAGTCATGGCAGTAGAACAAGAAGGTAATAAAAGAAAGTTATATGGAATATGAAACATTTGATGTTAAATAAAGTCATAATAGAGAACTGCAAAAAGGGGAAGCATCCAAGTATGGCATGGATAGACTACAGAAAAGCATTTGATAGTATCCCACATTCATGGATAAAAGAGTGTTTAAAAATGTATAAGGCACACCCTACAGAGATCAATTATATTACAGCAACCATGAAACAGTGGCAAACCACAATGCAGTTAACCATGATAAAGGACAAATTATTATTCCAGGGATAAAAATTAAAAGGAGGATATTCCAGGGTGAATCTTTTCACTGCTGCTCTTTTGTCTTGCCCTTAACCCGTTAAGCTCTCTACTTAACAGATTAGGTCATGGCTATAATTTGGCTCCCAATATACAACAAAATGTAAAGACTTCTCATCTTTTTTTTTGTAGATGATTTAAAACTGTATAGTTCATCAGATGAGGAACTGAAAACACAACTGCAAGAGGAATTAGAAAGAAAATAACTTATTTTAACATAAGCACAAGAGTTATTGTTTACATTTTAAGGGTGTTAAACAGGTATAACCAATTAACTGAGTCAAAAGCCTTATCTAAATCAAGAGTAATGATATAACATTAATTTTTTTTTTATTTGTATAGTCTATTAATATATATATCCTTATTATATTATCCTTTACTTGTCTGTTTAAAATAAATGCAGTTTGATCATTGTTAATTGATTTGGGTATAAGCAGATTAATTCTGTTAGCTAAAATGGACATGAACATCTTCTAGTCCATATTTAAAAGTGAAATGGGTCTGTATGATCAATACTTTGTAGGATCCTTATCTCTTTTTTTTAATAGGTGATATAAAAGAATATTTCCATGATGGGGGACTTCAGCAGTGCGTTTTTATTTTTCTATAGACCTTGTATAATATTTTAACTGCATCATCCAAACCATTTAAGGCTGGTGCCTTATTTTTTACCTTTCTTATTTGATCTTTTATTTCTGTTAAAATAAATTGATAGACTATTCACTTTATTTGTTCATCTGTTAATTTATTAATATAACAAATTTATATTCCCTTAGAAAAGTTTCAACTATATCATCATCTAGGTTATTTGTATTATTATTTATATTTTTATAAAATATTTTAAAGCCCTCATGAATACCTTTAATATCTGTTTTACTTTCTTTTTTTATTATTTATATGTGTTACAATTTCTTTGATATGATTTAGTTTATTCATTTTCTTTGATCTAAGACCATGTTTATGCAGGCTTAAAGGATTTACTGAATATGCCTGAAGTTTAAGTTTTTCCAGGTTTATTGAAACTTTATGATGTAGAATTTCAACAGATTTTGTATTTAAGTTTTTATATTCAGACTGACTAATAATGTCATTTGGTTTAAGATTTAACTTTAGTGTGTCTGTTTTGGCTGGTAGTGTATTCATTTCTTTGTCCCATTCTATTGTTTTACTAATATACCAGCTTGTAACTCTTCTAGTTAAATAAGCCTTTAGTGAATCCCACAGGACAATGTCAGTTACTTCACCATTCATGTTTATTTCTATGAAATTTTTGATCTGTTTAACAGACCAATCCTTGAATCATTTTATTTTAATAACGTACATTGGCAATTTCCTGTGATGTAATACATTTTCAGTTTTTAAAATAATATTAGAGATTATAGCATTATGGTACAATAATGGACATGAAACTATTGAAACTTCTTTGATATGTAATAGATTGTTTGAGACAAAAATGTTATCAATATTTTTTTTGTGTTCCATATCTGTATGAATAATGGGTAAATTGAAGTGAGTTTGTTTTCCTTAGCTCATATATATCCTTTAAATTCATTAGATTTACAAAATTCATTAAGTGTTTGGCTGAAGATGTGATTCTCAGTTTTCTGACTGCAGCGGAGTCTTTATCTAATAAAATTCAATTAAAATCACCAGCCATTATGACTTCACCATTCATGTACTAGACTACAGTGTCTAAGTAATATTTTGCATCTTTAGCTCCAACCTCTTTGTTGAAATACTATTTGAAATGTATGTAATTGCAAGCATTTTAATAGACTCACCCTCTTTACTGGATTATTCAATCCATTAATATTAATAGTTATGCATTCAAAATAAGACATTTATACAAGAGAGAAAAAAAAACAAGTATAATCACATTTATGTACAGAACTTATTATATACTTTATATATATAACAATATGAACTCTTCAGATATGGACAAAACCTTTGAAGCAAATAAAAATTACCTAATGATATAACCCTAAAACATTCTGCCATGGAATAACGTGTTCCTAATTCATTGAAAAAATGAAAACTACCTTTCAAACTCTCCATTAGACTAACAAAGCTTAGCTTGTGTTTCTAATTCATATTAATGTCTCTCATATTTTTAGTATGTAAATAAAAGTAAAAAACAACACAAATGAGACCAGCTGCTCCAAGGAAGCTGTATGAAGTTGTTTTAGGCCTGAGGCAGTTTGCCAGACATGTGAATTTGCGTAATATGTTTTCTGACTATCACAATGATGTATATAATGTTTATAGAAAACCTACTACATTCATACCAAATTCTCATCCTGCTGTAGAATCCTTCTTGAAGGTGTGTGAAATGGAGATTGTTGCACATATTAGAAGCTGATATAGAGCTGGCCATTATAACTTAAAGTATGAAAAATATGAGGAGAGATGGGTGCTGGATGGGTTAATCAAAGATACAGACATTGTAGTGAGATCGGCAGATAAGAGTGAAGTGATCATTGTTGTCTGTGAACTTGTTGTACAGAAGAAACAGCCTGTTGAATGCTCCTTTTGAAGTAACCCCTATTATGAAACCTCTGTACCATATCTTTAGCCTGTATCTCATAATCAGCCGCCGTTGAACAAATTCTTTTAAGTCTCAAAAACTGAGACTTAGGGATATTATTGAAAACATGTTGGAGATGACAGCTGGTGGCATGAAGAAGGGTATTTATTTGAGGCTATTTCCTATAAACAGTACTTCTCAAAGTTTCATCATCTAACACATTTACTTCAACATCCAAAAAAGTAATTACCTTTGGATGATAATTAACAGTAAATTTAATGTTCCACTTATTTTCATTCAAGTATTCTACAAATTCATGTAGATATATATCATCAGAACACCAAACCTGCCAACAATCATCCAAGTAATGGTGCCAAATGTCCATAGAACCAAGGAAAATGTTATGACTGACATCATATATCAAATGATGCTCAATAAATCCCATAAATAGGCCCACATAGATGGGAGCAAAATATGTTCCCATCACAGTTCCTTTTAATTGCAAATAGCATGAATTATCAAAATAAAAAACATTTTTAGTCATCACTTTCTCCGTGAGACATAATAAAAAAGTGTTGAGCCCAGGATCATACAAAGACGTCCGTGTAAACTAAAAATCCAGAGCTAGCAGCCCTGCCCGATGCGGAATATTGGTATATAATCCACAAACATCCAATGTGCAAAGCAACCAACCTTTCTCAACCTGCATTTATGCTATTATATTAAGGAACTGGGTAGTATCCTGTATACAAGACTGTACATGCACCAAAAGAGGTTTTAAATATTTAGTCAAGAAGGGCAAAAGGGGTTCTGTTAGAGAGCCCCTACCTGACACTATAGGTCTGCCTGATGGCTGATTGTAATTTTTATGAATCTTCAGTAATATGTAAAAAGTTTGTCTGGTGGGATTTACCACTGTCAAATGATATTTAACTTCTTTAAAAATAATACCTTCCTCAAAAGCCAGATTTAAAAACTTGACAATCTCTTGTTTAAAGATTGATGTTGGATCCAGAACCATCAACTGGTTCATAGATTCATAGATTAGTACTAAGCTAACTGCCCTTGTGGGCCATTGTAAGCCTAACCAATTATTCCTTATAAGACTGAAACCCAGCACCTTGTGTTTGTAAGGCAAACACCTTACCCATTAGGCCACCCTCCCAACCCTATTGGTAATATTGATGGTCTGATAATTGGTTAAGGGCCTCATTATAATACATATCCCAGTTCCAAACTACCACAGCACCCCCTTTGTCTGCCTGATTAATAACAATCTGTCGATTTTTACTTAGTCTGTTCAGAGCTTGATGTTCAACCTTAGTTATATTATCTCGGCTATCACGTGCATGTGCCTGATTTAAAAAATGTAAATCTTTCAATACTAAATTTTGAAACATTGCTACATGCTTATTCATGGGAGGCACAAATGACGAAGTCCTAAATCTAAAGTCCTGCAAATGCTGATTACTGTTACCAGATTATGCAAAATATAGTTTTAAAGTAACAATTCTGCAAAAAGTCATAATATCCTGTGCAAAAGCATGTTGAGACACAGATAAATTAGGGACAATCCCCATGCCTTTATTAAGTAAGTCACATTCTGCTTGTGTTAAATAAACTGAAGAGATATTATGAACATTATGATTAATCTTTATTTGCATATCAACATTGCCAGCATTGATTCCAAACTTGTTCCTGTTCCTTCTATGTTTTCTCCCTCCCCTTCTAGCTCTCCTAAAGGGAACTGAACATTCCCTTTCTTATTGGGTGAAGAGTTAGATGGTGTTGTGCCTTCATTATCTGTGGTTGATGAAAATTCATAAGCCAAATTATCAGAAAAAGTTTTAGATTTCTTCAAAATGGAACGTTTTCTTTTTTCTCTTAAAACTGACCATTGTTGGAGCCTTTTTGTCACTGAACTGAACTGATTTCCTGGTCTCAAAAGGCTTGCCAGCAGAATAGTCCCTAATATCCCATTGAAATTTCTTAATCATCCTGGATTTAAGGTCTTTCTCTATTTGCATCAATCCACTTGAAAGAAAAGAAACCTGTTCAGTGTATACAGGTTTATCCTTAAACACTTGTATGTTCTCACAAAGATCAGTAATAGCTTTAGATAAGGCTAGAATCCTAAGTTCATAAAATTCAATCAGAATCTTAACAAAAGTCATGGTGGCAGATTGCTGAGCTTCCTCCCATTGTGTCAGTAATCAATAATGATTTAATAAATGAGGGGAAAGAAAAAAGGAGAATAGGACTGTTTAGACTTATCCTTTCTGGCGGGTATACTCTCAACCTCAGACACCTGAGTCAAGATGATGAAACACCTTTAAATAATGTAATCGAACAGAATAGAGTGGGAGGTCACTCTTTGACTGATGTAAACACAAGTGTCAAACAGTATGGAAGAAGTTTTAGCACTATGTACAGTTTAGAGGCTAGACACTTGAGAGTTATACTGCACAGAAATTGGAATATATTGCTCACTGAGAGGGAACTTTTTGGGAAGCTGGGTGAAAGACCATTTGTGATTTTTAGGAAATGTAGAAACCTTAAGAACATTATGGAAGCAGAATCTAGTACTCCACACAGAACCAATGGCACATTTAAATGTGAGTCATGCAATTATTGCAAATTTATTTCAGCAGGAGCCAATTTTAATATCGGCAGTAGTGAGTTTAGAATAAGGGGTAGGTTTAACTGTGAATCCAAGTCCGTGGCCTACTTGGCTTTATGTCAATTGTGCCCCATATTTTACGTGGGGAAGACCAACAGGAAATTAAAAGAAAGGATTTATGAGCAAACTTACAATATTAGAATGAAAAACAAGAATAATGCATTAGCTAAACACTGCAACAAAAACCCCACTTATTGTTTTTTATTTAGAGTTATTGACCAAGTTAAAGTAGAGTCAAAAGGGGGTCCCCACCAACTGTTATTAGAGAAACGCGAATTAATTTGGCAATTGAAGTTAAAGTCATACAACCTACCTGGTTTGAATGAGATTACCTCTTTGGCATGTATTTTAAAGCTTAGAAGTTTGTTACGTTAGGCAACATTTTTATAAATCATTTTTTATAAATCATTTTATAAATCATTTGACCAATTTTGTAACATTGTTATTACAGTGATTAGTATGTTTTTAACATGCATATTTTTAAACAAAGGTTTTAATACTTAGTACTTTAGGTAATAGTTAAGTTTATAGAGTGTACACACAAGGATTACCTTTTTATATGTACACTTGTTCAATGTATTAGGGGAGTTACTTCACTAATCAACCTAGTAGCGTGTACGTTTTGGTTACATCCTATCCTATTTTTGATTGGTTTGAATCAAGTGTAACTGTATTTAAACATGAACTACATGGTTTCCTCTATATTCTGTGAATTTGTCTAAGGAAGTCTACATACTTGGTGTTGTGGACGAAAAGCATTTGATTTTATAAACCTTGTGGAGGTTTACGTTTAATGTTGATAATTATTAGATTTTGTAGTTCTACGCACATCTTCCTGGAGCGTTATTTGTCTTTCAACGGTTCGTGTTTTGAAATCAGAGCATTCCTGTATTTCACACAAAACGTGACAGTCTAACGTCCCAACGTAAACAAATGCCAGAACAAACCACTCAAATAAATCAAGTGGATAACCTGGCCAATTGTTCAAATAGTATGAAAAAGGCCAAAAATACCAATAATATCTGGCACTGAATTATGAATAAACATTAAAAAGTGGCAACTATTAGAGCCAAATATTAATCCACCACACTCTGAATGACTATTTACATTAGTTGTTCATAATAACATGGTGGCTACTTCATTCGCAATGCTTTTAAATCCCAAAACCAGTCTTAAGTAAAATGAAATCACTGAAAAGCACTAATGTCCATAAACCATATTAAAACATAGAAGAAATTATTCAGGCAAAATATAGATATAACAAAAGGTACATAATGTCCGATAAGCAGTCAAAATATTGTACACCAGGAGAAATCCAAGGTACAAACCCTGTTCACAATCCCCATTGTTCTTTGTTATAGATTCTTTACACAAAGGCAGGAACTTGTTTGCCTTTATTTTGATTAAATATCAAATCTGAATGAGAGCTGAATTGTGTGCTGGCCCATGGAGTTGAGTTATTGCGTTTCTACATGGGTTGAGGGTCATGAAACCCTTGGTTGAAAGGGGATCAACAGTTTTGAGAGACTCATCTTATTTTTTACAACAGTTATATGATTTTGTGTATAAAATGGGCATCTAAAACATTATTTTCATGTTACTTTGGATGTAAACAGTATATTTACCATCATTCCTAATGATATTGGACTTGAGTTTATAAGTAAATATAACAGTAGTGTAGCATTCATGGATGATCATTCCATTGATCAGATTTGCCATTTATTATGGATCATACTTGAGAACTATGTTTTTCTTTTTGAAGGTATTTTCTATTTACCATGCTGGGGTGTTGCCATGGGAAACCTGTGCAAATAGCTGTGCCAGTTTGGTTTTAGCAGAATGGGAAATGAAATATGTACTGAGTGTGGAGAACCCATGGAGACATTGTATTGGTCTGTACCACAGATATGAAGATGGTGTGTTTATTTTTGGAAGGGTGATCAAGAACAATTGCAATGTTTTATGACTTACTTACTTAGGGTCAACGGAGGAATTTTTACAGTTTAGAGTTTCTTCTTCTTCAGAGTCTATAGAATTTTTAGATGTTTTACTAAATGCAGACATTAATAGGAGAATAATCACTTCTTTGTATCATAAACCATGCTAGAGGAATGCTTTATTAGACAGAGGGAGTATGCATCCACCTCACATTTTCAATAATGTAATAAAGAATCAATTTTTGAGAACATCTAGACTTTGTAGTAAGGAAAGTGAGTTCTTGCATGAATTGGGAGTAATGGGGGCAGCCAACTTGATTGTGGGTATAAGGGCAAGGAAGTAATAAAACTTTTGGAACAGGTTAAGAATGTACAAACTGGTAAGGGGAGACCTTGGTTTTCTGATGGTGGAGGACATAATCTTAGTGTTCATCAAGATGTTTCCTCCACTATTAGGATACCATTTATGTTTAGTAGTGAGTTCAAATAAACATGGGTTATCATTCAGAATAACTGCAAGTTACTGATAGATAATAAGATCAGGGACATTGTTGGTGAGGTACGCCATTTTAGTTATAAGAGAAATCATAATTTAAAAAGTTTACTTTGTCATAGACCTATACATAATAAACAAACTTTTTCTAGAACTAGTAATGTTGGTATGTATCCATGTAGATAATGCATGGCCAGTCAATATATTAATAAAACTAAATATTTCAACATCCCATAACTGCTAAACAGTATTCGTATTACAGTTATGCACCTTGCGTTAATAAGAATGTGATTTATGTTGCTACGTGTACCCAATGTCCATCGTTTTATGTTGGCAAGACCAACAGAATGTTGAAGGAGCGCATCTTACAGCATGTTAGTGATATACATAATGAAGTACTTTATCTCAACATTTAACCAGATGTTTCCTCCACTGTTAGGATACTATTTATGTTTAGTAGTGATTTCAAATAAACACGGGTTATCATTCAGAATAACTGCAAGTTACTGATAGATAATAAGACATTGTTGGTGAGGTACGCCATTTTAGTTATAAGAGAAATCATAATTTAAAAAGTTTACTTTGTCATAGACCTATACATAATAAACAAACTTTTTCTAGAAGTAGTAATGTTGGTACGTATCCATGTAGATAATGCACGGCCTGTCAATATATTAATAAAACTAATATATTTCAACATCCCATAACTGCTAAACAGTATTCGTATTACAGTTATGCATCTTGCGTTAATAAGAATGTGATTTGTGTTGCTACGTGTACCCAATGTCCATCGTTTTATGTTGGCAAGACCAACAGAATGTTGAAGGAGTGCATCTTACAGCATGTTAGTGATATACATAATGAAGTACTTTATCTCAACATATAACCAGATCTAAAGGACATGGTTTTATTTTTATAGTGTTAGATATTTGTAATACTACACTAAGAAGTGGGGATATTTTAATGCCACAGAAGTCAAAGAGGTTCATTGGATTGTTGATTTAAGGGCAGACCTCGCATTTGGTTTGAATGGGGTTATCCCTGTAATGCCCCTATACTGGCCCAGTAATTAAGGAGCCTCAATCCTCACCTCTAACACCAGTAAGGGACATGCACATTGGGAGGATAACAAATACACACACAGTGAAGTACAATTTCCCTTAAGAGCACACAGAGATCAGAGTCAGTCTGGGGCTGGTTTCTCCCTCTCCCTCCAGATCTCCAATAAGACTCTCCACTTGCACAGCTATAGGGTTAAGATCTCAGCTGAGTGGTCAAGCCAAAACCTCCAGCACCCTTTCTCTCCAACCAGTGCTTTGTGTCCCTGCCCAAGATATATATATATATATATATATATATATATATATATATATATATATATATATATATATATACAAACACACAGGCATTCCTGAGGAAGGCTGGCAAAGGTTCTCCAGCTATGTCCCCTTCTGCCAAGACTATAAGGTAGAAATCACTGCCACCAACCAGTACTTATCAGCTACTAATAAGGCCCTTCCCAAATGGTGACCAGTTCTACTGTGTAATGTTTACTGTTACCCAAATAAGTGTGACCCAGGGATAAGGCTATTGGAGTGGCTTATACAGTATGACCAAATACATGCAAGTACTCTAAAAGCATAACTTATCTGTACACAAAACAGCTACAGTTGAAAGGTTTAAAATATTTAATAATAAATAATAAAAACACAAGACAACACTCTAATTCAACACAGTGACAATAGAGAGTTCAGAAATCACAGGAAAATACTTTAAAACAACATTGTAGGACAGTTTCACATAATATAGAAAACACCTACACTAATCTGGCTGTATTCCTATCTATCCCTAAGAGAAACTATGTTCTAAATAACTTTACTTACAGCGCAAGGCACAGTGCTGGTGAGTTGTTAACAGATCTGAAGACAAATACAAAATGCACTTCTTTCTCTCTGAGATAGTCCTTAAATTGATAATACACATTACTGTTGACTCATCTCAGATTACATCATTCTTCTCACTTCTGATTTAGTTTCCAGGCTTACAGAGACTTAAAATGTAAAATTTCTTTGTGATCTGTAGCTGCCGGGAAGTCACAGAGCAATAAAAGACACTTTACATGTGAAACCTAGTAATTATCTCTGTTTTAAGACAATAGAAAGAAACTCCTAGCCCAGACATCCTGTCTTTTAGCTTGAGATCACACACAGTCATAATATTCTTTACTTATTTTCTCAGAGTTTACATGTTTACTCTGTATGTTTCAACTGTTACTGTGAAACCATACATTTGCATTGGCATATTGCTTATACACACCTCTGCTCTCATCCATCAGGGTGCACTGTGGTTACATTTTTGAAGCTCAGCATATAACATAGTTTAATCATAACATATAGTTATCTTACATTTGTAAAACAAGCCTCTGGATCATATTAATATTTGCAAAATGACATAGGATTATATACAAAATTCTAGCTAGCTGGGCTGGCAGTGTCACATTTCTGTATAAATCATATTAATATTTTCAAATGACATATAATTATTTACAAAATTCCAGATAGCTGGGCTGGCAGCATCTTGGTTTATCACCCCCCCCCCCCGAGAACTAAAGCTAGTTTTTCAAGTTTCCTTTGAGAAACGTTGCTTGAGAGGGTTGAGCCTATGAGCCTATCTGGGAGTACCTTACCCCATTCCCTGTCTTGAGATTCCAGCTGCCCTGGCATTACTGGTCCCAGTACCATACTGCAGTGTACCTTCATATGCCTGTAACCCTAAGCACCACCACAGTAATTTGGGATTTTCCTGACTGATTCTCTGTAGCCATAGATTCCCCTCAGACTCCTCCTGCCTCCTATTGCCAATATTTAGCAGAAGGGCCTCCCTGTCATGGTAAGGTTTCATCATGTTAATATGGTACAATGTGTGCCCTTGCCTCCTGCCTAGCAGTTCCACCCTGTAGTTAACAACACTGACCTTCCTTACCACCTTGTAGGGTCCCTCCCAAGCTGCTTGCAGCTGGTTGTGTCTGGCAGGAATGAGAACCATTACCTGCTGCCCTACAGCATACTCTCTAGCTCGAGCATTCCTGTCATACCAGACCTTTTTCTGCTGTTGGGCATCTGCCAGGTTCTCCTGGCCTAAGCCCATGAGTTCCATGAGCCTTGTCCTGAGGTTTAGGACATATGCCACAACAGACTCCTTGTGAGATTCATACTCACCTTTCCACTCATCTCAAATTAAATCTAGAGGCCCCCTCACCCTATGCCCATACAGCAACTCAAATGGAGAAAAACTTGTGGATTCCTGGGAGCCTCTCTGTAAGCAAACAACAGATGGGGCAAATATTTGTCCCACTCCCTCTTAAACTGGACTGCAAATGCCCGTAGCATGGACTTGAGTGTAGACTTTAACCTCTCAACCAGACCATTAGTCTGGGGATGGTAGTAGATGGTCTTCAGGTGCTTCACCCCACAGTACTTCCACAGACAAGCCAGCAGGTCTGACATGAATTTGGCCTCTGTCAGTCAGTATTTCATTTGGGAAACCTGCCCTGCTGAAAATCTCTAACAAAGCATTTGCCATCTTTTCTGCCTCAATGGAGGAGAAAGCCACTGCCTCAGGGTATCTTGCAGCATAATCTACTACCACTAGGATATACTTTTTCCTTGTGGAACTTGGAATACTCAGAGGCCCCACAATATCCATAGCTACCCTCTGAAATGGCTCCTCAATCGCAGGCAAAATCACCAAAGGAGCTTTCACCTTGTCTCCTGCCTTGCCTACCTTTTGGCACTGCTCACAGGTGCTGCAGTACCCTGTTACATCTCTAGAAATCCCAAACCGATAAAAGTTCTGCATAATACATCTCTTTCTATGCTTTATGCCCATATGACCTGCAAAAGGAATATCATGGGCGATGGCTAGAAGTGCCAGATGGTAGGCTCTAGGCACTACCAACTGATGTATTCTCTCACCTTCTAGCCCTCCCTCAGGGGTTCACTGTCTATACAATAACCCTTTGTCCCAGTATACAGATTCCCCCTTACCATGAGAATCAGGTGCCTCACTAGCTACCTACCCCAGGCCTTGTAATGTAGAGTCTGAGAGATGAACCTGTCTCAACTCTCTTTGTAACCCTTCCCTGCTCCCCTTCCACAGGGAGTCTGATATCCTCTGACATTGGTGCCTGACTGTCAGCCTGGATACTACTACTCACCTCTGCCCTTGCCGTCACTCTGTCCAAAGGAACATCAGTACCCACAAGCAGCTGTGGCTCACTTTCAGTCTCACTGCTACAGGGTAACTCCCTCCCTTAAGTAACCACCACACCATTTTTGGCTACAAGTATGCGGTCTGTCTGGGTCTTCACCAGGCTAACAGACCCACATGCTTGTCTCCAAGCCTGACTGCATGTAACTGCATTAACACATGGTACTGCCTTATCAAAATCCTTTCCTCTCAGGACATCTGCAGGATGGCAATTTGGTATCCTTGTTGTCTCAAAAAACCTACAGGTGGCATTTTGTCATTCCCACTTACTGGCTCCCTCACCTTTTGTTCCCCACCTTGCCTCCATGGACATCTATATGCTACATGTCCCAACTGATTTCATTCAAAACATTCAACCCTAGGTCCTGGATGTGTACCTAGACTAGTGTCTTCCCTTGATACTGGCAGACTGTGTTGGGGCAGGCTGGGCTACCCACCATGGGTTCCCTTAGACCCATGAGCAGCACTGGGTGTCCCTTTCCTGTGCTGGGATGCCCTGCTTGCTAGGTATAGGTCTTCCGTCTTCCCCAACTGATCTGAAGTAGCACATTGTCTATCAGCTAACCAGATCCTCATGTCCTCAGGCATAAGTGCTAAGGGCTTGTTCCCTCACCAAAAGGTCTGCGAGGCCTTCAAAAGTGGTGACCAGATATCCACTCACCCACCTATGAAAATAAGTGCTTAGTTCAACATATTCACACACACTTTCAAGCTCCTGGTGTTAGCTTAAAAAATTCTAGCAAATGATTGTTTACAACACTATAATTTAAAACGTCATAATCAGACAGTTTGGATAGAACATTTACAGCATTACCATGGAGTAAGGGGGTCAGGAAATGTACCCAGAGCCTTTGGTCAACATCATACTGTTTACATAACCTCTCAAACATATGAATGAAACTATCAAAATTATCCACCTCTGTAAAATGCGGAAGAAATTTATTGACCTTTTGTGCTTCTGGGGTCCAGTTACTCCCTTCCCCATTACCTCCATGACTCTGGTGAAGAGTCAGCATCTCCTTTTCATGTTGCTTCTGCCTCTCCTTCTTCTCCTCAGCTTACAGGCCTAGCAGTTTCTCATTCTACTCAGCCTGCAGACATCGCAGTTTCTCATTTTCCCCAGTCTCTACATGCCTCAGTCTGTCTGCTGCTTCTGTTTCCAACTGTTTGGTCTCCAAATAAAGTCTCTTTAACTCCAGATGGATTTTTAAGTCCTCTGTAGAAAGGTTGAGCTGTCCATTCTCTGAGTGTTGTATATCTCCACGGCCAGTCTGATTGTCCTCCTGATTGCTATTTTCTGATGCAGCTGTGACCAAAGCTGGAATCATGTCTACTTTAGTCAGGCTTCCATGCACCAGTCCTTTGGCCTGGCACATCTCAGCCAACTCATTCCTTGTCAACTTGCCATACTCCTCTGCTGACATGCTTGCCTGCTCTCCCTGACTAACTAAGCTAATAAAAGAAATAAAACAATTGTGATATGAACTCTGAATGTTCACTGTGTGGCTGATTTAGAGTACAAAAATACCTTCAGTGATCACTGTACACAAGCTATAGGAATTCATTATCCACACCACTACAAGCCATTTAATACATGATGTGGCTAACTCACCACTATCAAACAATTAATATTTGATGTGGATATCCCACCACTGCCAAAAAATTAATATGTGACACCCTTACACTGGCCCAGTAATTAAGGAGCCTCAATAATCACCACTAACACCAGTAAGAGATGTGCACATTGGGAGGATAACAAGTACACACATAGTAAAGAACAATTTCCCTTAAGAACACACAGAGATCACAGTCAGTCTGGGGCTGGTTTCTCCCTCTCTCTCCAGATCCCCAATAAGACTCCTCACTGGCACAGCTATAAGGTTAAGATTTTAGCTGAGTGGTCAAATACCCTCTCTGTCCAACCAGTGCTTCATGTCCCTGCCCAAGTAGCTGACACACATACACACACTTCGAGATCTGATTTATATGCAAACACACAGACACTCCTGGGGAATGCTGGCACAGGTTCTCCATCTATGCCCCCTTCTGCCAAGACTATAAGGTAGAAATCACTGCCACCAGCCACTACTTATCAGATACTAATAATGCCCTTCCGAAAGGGTGACCAGTTCTACTGTGTAATGTTACTGTTATCCAAATAGTAAGTGTGACCCAGGGCTAAGGCTATTGGAATGGCTTGTACAGTATCACCAAATACATGCAAGTACTCTCTCTAAGAACTTAAATTATCTCTACACAAAACAGCCACAATTGAAAGGTTTAAAAATATTTAATAATAAATAATAAAAATACAAGACAATACTCATTAATTCAACACAGTGACAATAATATTTTAAAACAACATTGTAGTACAGTCTCACATAATATAGAAAACATCTACACTAATCTGGGTTTATTCCTATCTGTCCCTAAGAGAAACTATTTTCTAAATAACTTTACTTACAGAGCAAGGCACAGTGCTGGTGAGTTGTTAACAGGTCTGAAGACAAATACAAAATGCACTTCTTTCTTTCTGAGATTGTCCTTAAATTGATAATACACACTATTGCTGACACATTTCATATAGAAGAAGGATTATGTCCGAAAGCTCTGCTGTGTTTTGTCATTAAAGTGGTTTTTCCTTTTGGATTGTCTGCTTACATTTCATATTACATCATTCTTGTCACTTTTGATTTAGTTCCCAGGCTAACAGAGACTTAAAATTTAACATTCCTTTGTGATCTGCAGCTGCCAGGAAGTCACAGAGCAGTAAAAGACACTTTACATGTGAAACCTAGTAATTATCTCTGTTTTAAGACAATAGAAAGAAACTCCTAGCCTAGACATCCTGTCTCTTAGTTTGAGATCACACACAGTTGTAACATTCTTTACTTATTTTCTCAGAGTTTGCAAATTAACTCTGTATGTTCCAACTGTTACTATGAAACCATACATTTGCATTGGCATATTGCTTATACACACCTCTCCTCCCTTCTAGCAGGGTGCAATGTGGTTACATTTTTGAAGCTCAGCACATGACACAATTTTATCATAACATATAGTTCTCTTACATTTGTAAAACAAGCCTGTGGTCATATTAATTTTACAAATGACATAAGATTATATACAAAATTCTAGCTAGCTGGGCTGGCAGTGTCACATTTCTATATAAATCATATTAATATTTTCAAGTGACATATAATTATTTACAACATTCCAGCTAACTGGGCTGGCAGCATATTGGTTTATCACAATCCCACTGAAGCCTGTTTTAAAGGCAAGGAGGCTGTAAGAACCTCAATTGTTTGAATTTGTATTTATTTGATTGGCTGTTATTTAATGAGATTTTATCAATGGAACTGCTTTGTGATTGGATGTTGTCTGCTATTTAAACTTATTTCTAGGTTTAATTAATGGATCTGAGGAAGGAATTCTGTCCGAAAGTGCTTATCCATTTTATTGAGTTTTAAGTTTATTAAATTTATGCAGTTTGCCGTGTTAGTCCTATTGTTATCTATTGTATATATTTTTAGTATGCATCATCTTAAAAAGCTGGTCAGTGAGTTATTATAAATAAGAAAAGTTAAACAGCTGTTTAAAATCTTTATTATAAGGTGACTAAACTGAATATCTCTACAGTCATCTTTCTGTGTACTTCACATTAACTCCCTGGTCTACTATAATGAGAAAGTCAGTTATTTTCATATTTATTAATTTATAGCTCAGATGATTTTATATTTTTTTATGTTTTATTTGCTCTGTGTAAACTTCATACTGGGGTAACTGTTCTTGTGGGCCAGTCTAAGCCCTGCCAATTAACCCATCTGAGAATCAAACCCTGTGCCTTGTGTCTATAAGGTGAACACCTTAACCACTCCGCCAGACTTCCACCCTTGTAGACATATCTATATTGAGATTCTTTACCTATATACATATTTACTTATTCTCATCTCTTGCTATTTCTGTTTGCATACTATGTCTTGTACTATTACTATATTCCTTGGTTTTATATTTTAGTTATAATCCTAGTGTAGAGTGTCATATAATAGCACATTTATATTTTCCCATATATATATATATATATATATATATATATATATATATATTTGATACTGTAGCCTAGTACTACTGTTAGAATCAGTCTTATTTTTCCTTAAATGTTATGTCTAATAGTATCTGAACAAACGTCTGAAAAATCTTCCCTTTTAAGATTGAAACTTTCCATAATAAATTGTTCTAAGATATTAAGTTTTATCATTAAAAAGAGACAATATGTCATACTATAGGCTAGTATATAAGCTATCCTTTTGGTATACTGCAAGCATTCAACTATTTAATAACTGACAGTGGTTTAGAATGTAGTTCACTGTTTTTTACTTATTGTCTAACATGTATTCATTGACATCTTAGCATATGATTCAAAATATTATTATTATTTACTTTTAGACAGGAGGAAGTAACCTGGACAGTTCTTAGAATTTTATAACTCCCTCAGCATCACAAAAGTGCTCATGACTTTAAGTTGTTTCAGGCTGGTTTTCATGAAAAGGTCTTGAAAATGAACAGTCCATCAATTGCAATTTACACAAAAATGCTCACAAGTGAATCCAATACACCACCACACGACACATCAATCCCTCAAACCCCTCCAAACCACAAAAAAAACAACAAAAAACATCCAAAAGTATCCTAATCACTAAAAACCCATTGCACTCAAAGAAATAACATTTAACAATTCAGCAAGCCCTGTTTGTATGAGATGTTTCATATAAAGCAGACTTGTTTTTTTAAAGGAGACATAGCATACAAACTTGCATTAAAAATGACAGTTATTTGTGATCCAGGTTTAACTTGTAAAAGTGTGTTACTCTAATTATTTGATATCACTCCAATAATAACTTTTATATACGTGAAAAGCTATATTTTTTATACTTTGCTTATAAAATAGCATGTCTTTCCTGGGTGCTATTGCATGGCAAGTATACTATCAGTAGTACACTGCTAGACCATTTTAAGAACCCATAATGTAACTTAACATGCCTCTTTATTGTTGCTTGTTGCATCTTGTATTATATTTATTAGTACATTACTCAACTATGCCAAAATATCAGAAAGTATTCTACCTAACATAAGTTTCATCATAATAATGATTAACTTTTAATAAGATGAATAGTTTAACCTTTTTAAACACGGAGTGAAGATACGCGGCTTTAATTTCATACATAGTCAAAAGGATCAAACTCTAAAAGGAACTAGTAACCATTTGAAGTAGGGAAAGAAAGAAAGAAATGATTTACCTAGTAAAAAGTAATGTGCAGCACTGGTTCGTAAGTATTCAAGCACTTATTTAAATTAATAACCATGAAATACATTGATTTTCATTTGTCCTTCAGTTTTTACTGTTTTTATCTTTTATTAACCAACCATCTCTTGTTGCATTTCACTTCAAAGAAGTTGATAGATTCCAGTCCATTTCTTCTGTTTTTTCTAGTATTTTACTTTTCTGTATAAAGCCCATTGCATCTTCCAAGGTGTTAAACATCTTCTTTCCTTCTGGAAGGTGAATACTCATTCTTGCTGGAAATTAGATTTGTGCTTTAATATTGTTTTTATTAACCTTTTAACAAGTGGCACAAATGCTTTTCTCTTGGACATCACTAATGTAGAATAGTAATTGTCAAATCCAGTAGTATTTCCTTTAATTTTAACTGGATAATTAGCCCATGCAGCTTTTAAGACTAAATCCTTATCTTGACTTGAAATAAATCTTGGTGAATCACTGACCTTGGTAAAGGTGGTTGTTTTGTTAAAAATAAGTTAGAAAGTGATCTATGTGCCCTTTTGATGACAAAGGAAAAAACTTCAGGCAAGTTTTAGGCAGCCAGGTATTAAGGAATTGAATCATACTGTCTCCCTCTTCTTTTTCAGGATTCCCATAAATTCTGATGTTATTCCTTCTAGATCTGTTCTCTAAGTCTTCTATTTTATCCTGGAATAAGTTATTTTGTTTCAGATTAAATTCGGTGTTATTCTCATTTTCGAGAACTCTTCCATCAAAAGCAGACATTGCCTCTTCTATACTCATGATTTATGATGATTGTTGTTTAAGAGATTCATTCAGCACTTCAACTTATTTTTTACTTTCCTCTTTAAAACTGTCCATCTTGCTTTCTAATGTATCTGTCTTTACAGATAACTCACTGATGTTACGTAGTATATAGCCTGTATGTCTTTTTTCATAGTACTGTCCTGTACACTGGGCTTAGAGTGGCCCATTCTCAAACATCAAGTTAGTTTTCTTGACAGGAAAAAGCAAAAGAGTTTCACACTTGCGATTTTTTTGTAGTAAATCTTTCAGTAGATGTTCAACTATAAATCCATCAAGTTTTGAAATGTTCTATTTGAGTTTTTTAGTAAAGATCCTGTCAAAGATTTTAAAATGAAGCAGAGCTAAACAACAGTGCTGTTAACTGCTCACCATCTTGGCCACACATACTGGACATTTTCTTGACTTATGTTTGTATATTTTATGGATTCTTCCCTCCATTGCTCTGAGATAACTTGAAAGCAAATGTTTGATTATTAATCTTTCTCTCTGGTTCTCCTTGATCCCATATTGTGATGGATAACATCATAACATGGGTTCATTATTTCTTTATTCTATGTCTCTTTTTTGCAAGTGCTTCTCTATTTTCTTTAATCACACTCTTTACTACCTACTTGACCATATTACTCTACAAGATTTAATTAAAGGATGGTTTTCTTGTATATAACAATATTTCTCAGATTCAGATGTACAGTTATATACTCATATATTCAAATTGTTCAATTGCATTGCAGTTTATTGTTGTCACTACCATATTTTCTATTATAATTACTCTTCTAATAGTACCTAATTAATCAGCTTATAGCATTTTGTCAAGGTCATTAATCAATGATCCTCCTTTTCTCTGATTGACATTCTGTTACTGTATTACTAGATTATGCAAATCTTTCAAGAAATTTATGATAGTAATTCCACTCTTTTTTATTCTCTTATTTTATTTTTTGTGCATTTACTTATTTATTCCATACTGTCTGTTTGTCTGTCATTGCTTTATAATTCTATGTATTTGTTTTGCCTTGAGTCTTGTTGCCAGATTGTGGCTGAAAATGGTCCTCAGACCAGTTTGTCTGCCCAGTTCTCAAATGTAAAATAAATAACAACTGTGGTTAATGTTAAAGTATGCAGTACATTTGTAGTAACATCTCAGTATATGCATACACTGCTACAAGTGACATTGGATATCCACTGAAGCCCTGACTTATGACACTCATATAGAATCCAGAGAGTATGCCAAAACACCAGCATAGAACTGCAGGCACACAAACCAGCAACACTTTAGAGTGTGCATTTAGTATGCTCAAAGCCTAACCCCACTGCATTAACATGCCATGGGGCCAGTCCACTATGATTCTGCCATGGCCTGCAAGATGTTTCAAGCACATTGTCTATTATATAATATTGTCATAAAGAGATGGTCAGCTCCAGGATACTTGTATAGTCAGACCCATACACATACACAGCCAGCAGGGAAGGCATGTCAACTCTTATCTGAACACAGTATGGTGGAATAGCAAAAGCTAACAGATGCACCCCTGACAGCAGCAGTTGCAATTCACAGCAGTGAAGGGAAAGCTGTGATATCTAGTCCAGATGCATGGGCTGTGGCAAGAAATAATCATGGTGGCATGTCACACAAATCAAGCATGATGTATGCATTGTGAATATCAGGCTGTGCTGGTCAGTGCATGACTGATATACACTCTTCATTAGACATTCTCACAATTTTCTCACAGGAGGGAAGGCAGAATAGGCCACAGTCATTATATGTATAGATGGCTGGGACACAATGACATATGTCTTTCTACACACACACACTGGTGGGATCATATCACAAGAGTCTGCTATGAAAGTCTGAGGGTCTTGAGGTGACAGGTATTCTGTGTCATATACAATTTACTTCTGCAATGGAATGGGGGTCCCACTGTGTGACCATGGCTTGATGCAGAAGCAGGAGCCTTGAGTGATGTGTCACAGAGAGTTGTCACAGAGAGTTTCCAACTGCAATATGTTTAGGGTAGTACTGGGTGACCTTAATCTGATGTAATCATGCTGGCTTCCTGCATTAGGAATGGGATAGTGTGCAACTGTGGAACTGTGACCTGGATGAAGTCTGCTTATGAGTTATTTTGCCAGTGAAGGAAGACAGCTGTGTCCTCCCACTACAAGAATTGGTTGAGTCTGGTTTATTCCAAGATGCAGATGGGGACTGTGTATCCCACAGTGGACCCCACTACATGATCACCCTGTGTATATTCACTTCTGGTTCTCAGACAACACTGCCAGTTGTGTGAGGATGGTGGCACTGCCAGTCCATCACATGGATAGTGGGCATGACAATGGTGTGTGCCACCATAGCCCTCATTAGACCAATAATTACTGTGTCTCAAACCTCCATGTGCTCACAGATGCTGCTTTTCACAGCAATGAAGTTCATGCTGGACTGGATTTCAGGGGGCATTTATTATATGTAATGGTATTAGAAACCCCTGAAATCCTGTGAAATGGTGAGTATACCCACTTCAGTTATTGTGTGTGTGTGTGTGTGTGTGTGTGTGTGTGTGTGTGTGTGTGTGTGTGTGTGTGTGTGTGTGTGTGTGTGTGTGTGTGTGTGTGTGTGCGTGTGTGTGTGTGTGTGTGTGTGTGCGCGTGTGTGCGTGCATGTGTGTGTGTGTGTGTGTGTGTGTGTGTGTGTGTGTGTGTGTGTGTGTGTGTGTGTGTGTGTGTCGTTTGCCACAACTACAGAGTCAACACTGCTGGTGGTTACAGCCTTAGGGAATTCCTCCCTATTTTGTGGGGGAAATAATACCTTCAGCCTTTAGTGAGGGTAGATGCACCAGTGTTTCTCTGTATGAGTACCAAAAAGAAAAACTCCTCTGCCTGTGTCAACATTTTGCTTTTAGATACCCCTTCTCCATTGTTGCTAATTTTTCAGTTGCTATGGAATATTTAGTCATCTTGGTGACATATAGCATGTTAGTAACATATTTACAGTACTATTGTAAAGTTCAATTGTATCTTCTCATAACATTTATTTCATGGATGACTGACTTCCATACCTGTTCACATAAAGGATGGTCAGCTCCCACTCTCCCCAACCGGCACCATCCATCTGTCCTAATTACTTTTAGTAGTACATAATTCTAATCAGGGCTGACATTGTCCAACCTCTGCCTTCCACCTCATCCTTTGGACATGCAGAGACCTGTCAAAATATGGCACAGAGCTATAAACTGTATACTGTTGTGACTGGTTGAATGACAACTACAGACAAAGGGGTAACCTGTGTGGACTGTACAGTAGTCAAAGGGATGACTTTGCCACTCAACATCAGTAGAGACACACATGGGAATACATACAGCAGGTGTATGTACCAACAGGAATATATAGGTTAAGGCAAGTATCCCTACTATTGCTGCTAACTGTAGGGGTCACCTTTGTAACCACCAGTGATAAGGTCTTACGGTATCATGTTGGGGGGTACTCTGTATAGATGTAGGACCAAATATACCTTAGACAGGCTATAAAAGTACTGTAGCAATAGCAGGAATGTACAGGGAGAAATGGACCTGATATTATGGTTTACCTTGTTGCCAGCACCTTCTGTAATCATAATACAGCTGCAGATACACTTGCTCCTGTTGCTAGCCTTTGGAAATGTGACTTACTGGGGAAGGGTGCACATCCATAAGAAGGGAGACACAGATGTATGCCTCTTCAGACTTCTTATAGTTGCAAATATGTTGTTTTTCCTCCAAATACTGTATATACAGTATAGCTTCTGAAATCAGTGCAGTGCACCTCTAAGACTACACAGGTTTGTATCTGTTTGGTGGCATGTAGGCAAATTAGGTCAGGAAGCATAAGAATTTATAAATCACTAAATTTTTTTGCCTTATATCTGCAGCATAAGGTGCAAACTACCGCCTCATACAACATAGTGTGCAGACATTCTATAAACTGTGTATTGCTCTTCTGTGTTCGTATTTCACTGTGCAGTGTGTCTACTTGGTATATTCATTCAACTAGTTTGGCAGTTGGCTTAGAGGATTAAAGAGCTGTTAACAAGCCATTTTCTGTGGTCCAGTGGTGCAAGGTTTGATTCTTTCAGCCTCCTATGCCTAACTGTGTGACTGAGCAAGTCACTTAACCAGACATCACTCCTAGTCTGAGTGTGAAAAAGGTCCATGCAGATCAATTCTCTGCCCTAAAAACAAATAAATACTTGAACAGTTTTATTGCATATCTAGATCCAGTTGCATAGCTCTTTTACATGTTCTGCATGACATTCACTGAGTCTCTATGTTGTTTTGTAATAGTGCTTAGGATCATAGGATCATAGGAAGTTACTAGGCTAATGGCACTAGGGTTCTTACAAGCCTAACCCACTATTTCCATGATCAGCACCTATTGCCCCTATCCTAGAGGGACACAGGTGGAATCCCCTGGGTGAATTGGAGAGATGAAAAGTCAGCAAGCAAAGGAGTGTATTAGTGCTGAAATTAAATTCATCCTTAAGTCTTGGTGAGTACCTTTGCAAGGTGGACCCTGTTTTTCACAAAATCTCACCAAGGCGATACTGATATATAGACTGTATTTATATAGCATATATCATGGACAGATGTAAATCAAAAATGAAAAAAGATAACTGGAGGCACAAGACCCAGGATACAAAAGTGCCCAATCCTGGTAGGCGCACTGGTGCCAGGACTGAAAAAAATGACAGTGTAGAATCCTCAAAATGTGGAAATATTCCTACAATGGGGCCAGGCAGTCTCAAAAGTATTCAAAGAGAAATACAGGCAAAGGCATCCAGGTATGGAAAATTTCACAATAAAAAGATTGATAACACAAAAACATAATGTAGAAAAGATGATTAGTAAAGTAAAGGTTAAAGAAATAGAAGCTGAAGTTATGGAGTGTCTGCAAAGTGAAGGGTTTAATGTAGAAGGTCTAAGACAGACTACATCACAGTATGCTAGAGTATGACCCCAGAATAAGGAAAAGCAAGAAGACCAGGAGACATGTGAAGAAGAAATATGGACAGGGGAATGGAAAAGAGATTTAATATGGTGTAATATTTATGCAAAGGAGAAAGCAAAACTAACTAATACAAAAAAAGGAGCACCAAAGATATTTGAAGAAAAATACAGGCAAAGGAATCTGGATATGGAAAACTTTACAATGCAAGCAATAAGAAGACTAAGAGGAAAAGTAGAAAAAGAGATGAGTAATGGAAAGTCAAAGAAATAGAAATTGAAGTAATGGTACAGCTGCAAAGAGAAGGATTCAGTGTAGAAAAATCAAATGCAGAAAGCACCACAACAGGATAGAGCAATGGATATCCAAATTAAGGGGAAACCAGTGGAACAGAAAGTAACTGGTCACGTGCCATATCAAGATATTTTGGTGCCTTCCACAAGAAACCAGTATAAACATGCATTTGAATCTAGACAGCAAGGAAAGAAACAGGAAACTGTGGAAACTCTGATGCAGTCAATGTTGAGGAATGATAGGCCAGTGAGTTCCCATATGACAGAACAACAGAAGACACAGGATGAAACTGAAGAGAATGTGCCACAGGAAGATGCTATAGAACTTTCTATAGAATGCCCACAGGAAATGGAAAACAATGGATGTATCCTCAGTATGGAAGAAAATGAGTTAAGTGAAGAGTTGTTTGATTTAATAGACAAAGATAGATATATCAAGATCAATGAGAGAAATAGACTGCAGAAGGTTAATAAAACCCCAAAAGTCAGAAGCTTGATAAAACAAATGAGCACAGTAATTACCACTGTCCATAGAGACCCATGCAATATAACAGAAGTAAACAGAATGTATTACTGTGCTGCTAAATTAATAACTGATAAAGGGAACATAGGGTAGCGAGGGAAAAGAGGGGGCAACAGCGAATATCATCATGGAAATATCGAATAGAGAAAACTATAAAGCAGCTAAGGCAAGAAGTATCATTGTTAGAAGATTATAGAAGAGGGAACAGATCAATGAAATTATTAAGAAAGATAGATGTGATAAAAGCAATGCGTGGCATTAGAACAGACCAGAACCTATTATGCACTATTGGAGATAACAAACTAAAAATTATAAAACAGGCGGAAAGACCTAGAAGATATGAAGATAAATATAAGGGAAAAACACAAAATAAACAAATTATTGATGACCTAAAAAAGTTTTATAGAAAACTGGGAAATAAGGTAAAAGGAATAGATAGACCGCCACAAAAAGAGGAAGTAGATACATTTTGGAGACGTATCTATGAAGATCATGTGGAACATAACAAAGATGCTAAATGGATAGAAGAAGTAAAAGAGAGAATAAGAAGTTTAAAGGTACAGGATTTGAAATGGGATGAAATAACAACTAGAGAGATTGAAATAAAGTTGAGGAAAAGCCTCTAACTGGAAAACCCTAGGCCCAGATGCAGTACCTAACTTTTGGCTTAAAGTATTAACTTCTTTGCACGATGATTTAGCCATGAGTAAGAACTATTTATACATGTACCCCGAACACACCCCACACTGGTTAACAACAGGAAAAACAATGATCTTACTTAAGAGTGAACCTGCAAGCTACCCTAAAAATTATAGACCAATAATTTGTCTTCCGACAACATACAAACTATACACGGGAATTAACGCTGACAGAGTTTATAGTCATTTAGAAGAAAACTCAATTATGGCAGTAGAACAAAAGGTCAATAAAAGAAAGTCATATGGAAAAAAGGACCATTTGTTGTTAAACAAAGTTATAGTGCAGAATTGTAAGAAGGGGAAGAACCTAAGTATGGCATGGATTGACTACAAAAAAGCATTGGATAGTATCCCACATTCATGGATAAAAGATACACCATACACTGATTGATTACATTACAGTAACCATGAAACAGTGGCAGACCACTTTGCAATTAAGCCATGATAAAGGACAGATTATTATTCCAGGGATAAAAATTCAAAGGGGGATATTCCAGGGCGACTCTCTGTCACCCTTGCTATTCTGCCTTGCCATTAACCCTTTAAGCTGCTTACTTAGCGTAGGCCATGGCTACAATTTGGCTTCTAGAAAACAACAAAATCTAATGACTTCTCATCCTCTCTTTGTTGATGATTTAAAATTGTATAGCTCATCAGATGAGGAACTGAAAGCACAGCTGCAGGTTGTCAAAACTTTTTCACATTATATCGGAATGTCATTTTGTCTTGATAAATGTGTAAAAGCAACCTTTAAAAAAGGAAAATTGCAGCACCAGGAAAACATCAGTTTGGGACAAGAATGTGATATAAAAGAACTTGAGCAAGAGGGGTTGTATAAATACTTGGGAATTGATGAAGGATCAGCAATAAAACATGAACAACTGCGAATAAGGCTTAGTAAGGAGTACTTTAGAAGACTTAAATTAATCCTGAAAGCAGCATTGACACCTAGGAACAAGATCCAAGCTATAAATCAATTTGCTCTTCCTGTCCTAACTTATAGTTTTGGAGTGGTTGACTGGCCCTAAAAAGTGTTGGATAGATTGTATATCAAAACAAGAAAGATGCTTCATGCTCACCAAATGATTTATAAAAATCAGTGTATACCAAGATTAACTTCCGCTGCGGTGCAGCCGTAGCATTGTTGCCTCACAGCAAGAGGTTCTCCTGTTCAATTCTTGGCTGGAGTACAGGGAGTGCCTTCTGTGTGGAGTCTGCATGTCCTCCCTGCAGTTTGGTGGGTGTTCGAAAGACATGCGTAAATGGGTGTGCCCTCATTTAAGGTTGAACGTCGAGCTGGCACCTCGGCGTTCATGAAAATCTTAGGTTCATAGGTTCATAGGTTGGTATTAGACTATCAGCCCTAGGGCCTATACAAGCCTAGCCATAACAACTCCCTGGCTATTTCTTCCCACACTATTTACTTCCCTGGACCCCTGTCTAGCAGGGCGACTGACATGATCCCCGGGATGAATTTCCTTTCTCCCATCCAATCGTCAAGGTTCCTTTTAAAGAGGACCAAAGAGGCACTCTGCTTGACATGTATGGGCAATCTATTCCAGAGTCTGGGGAGTCTCTGGGTCAGGAACCTATCCCTCCAGCATGTTTTGTTTATTGTGATGACAAGGTTTGGATCCCTGGAGCGTGTGGCTCTGAGGGATTGGGATTTCTTTAAGTGTAGCATGTCCAACAGCTCTGGGTTTGACATGGCCTTGTATGTTAAGCAAAGATCGCCTCTGAGTAGACGATATGCGACAGAGTATAGCTGGAGTTTTTTAAGGTGGTCAGCGCAGGGCATCTGCTTTAGGCCTGTGATTCTTTTAGTGAGGTATTTCTGTGGCCTTTCCAGTTGTTGCAGATGTCTTGAGAGGTACATACCAAACGGGGCATTGTATTCTATAATGGGTCGAATGAGGGATGAGTACAGTGGGACAATGACCTCCTTTTTTCTGGACGAAAAGCCCTTAGTGATGAGGTGTACCACATAGAAGGATTTCCTGACTGTTGTGGCGATGTGGTTATCGAAGGTGAGACCACTGTCCACCTGTGTCCCTAAGTCTCTTATCAAACTTTCAGTGTTTAGTGTACTGCCACCTATATGGTAATTCACGGATACATTTTTTTTTTCCCAAAGGGGATAACTATACATTTCTTGGCATTGAGCTTGAGCCCATGGCTCTGGCACCAAGCATCTGTTTCTGTAAGGCCCTTTTGTAGAGTATCCACATCATTTGGGGATTCAATAATGGCTCCCAGTTTGCAGTCATCTGCAAACTTTGTTATCCAGAGTCCCTTAGTGTTGGCCTGTACTTCAGAGAAGTAGATGCCAAACAAGAGCGGTCCCAGGACTGAACCCTGAGGTACTCCACTTGTCACTTGTCTGGAGCTGGATTTGGAGTCGGCTACTTTTACAGTGTGGGTTCTATCAGTAAGCCAGTTAGCAACTCATTGGGTGACATAGGGATTAATGCCCAGCTTAGTAAGTTTATCTGTGATTCCAGAGTGGGAGATGGTGTCAAAGGCCTTGGGAAGGTCTAGATAGACTGTGTGGACCACCTTACCCTTATCCATGGCTCTGGAGACTGATTCGAAGAAGTCAGTCAAGTTCAGGAGACAAGATCGGCCCTTCACAAACCCAAACTGGGTGGGGTCCAGTGTTTGAAGGTTGCCAATGTCTTTGTTTATAAGTTCCATGATAATACGCTCAATGGCCTTGCAGATAAGGCTTGTCAGACTGATGGGACAGTAGTTTCCGGGATCCAAGGTGGATCCCCCCTTGTGGAGTGGGATAACTGTAGCTGTGCACCACTCATTGGGCACGAAACCTGAGGTGAGGCTATGATTAAACATGACACTTAGGTGAGGTGCCAGTTAATATTGTAGTTCATGTAGTACACAGCCCGGGATGTCATCTGGTCCCATGGATGCTGTATTCTTAGCTTTGGAGAGTGCGTTTTTTACCTGTGTGGCCGTTATTACCGGAATTTGACAATCTTCCAGTATTGAGATGGGCCATTTAGGGGGTGAGAGGAGGGTGAAGTTGGCACTGAATCGATCTGCCAGGATATTGGCAATATCCTTGGGATCAGTATATTTAATGCCATTCTGTTTTAGCTCAGAGCAGATCTCAGCATTGCCATTTAGATTCTTGACATAGTTATAGAATGGTTTGTTGTTGTCTTTGGAATCTTTGGCAATTTTATTTTCGTAACTAGCTTTGGAGGATTTTATGAGGGATCTCTGAACTACTGCCAATGCAGACCGGAGTTCCACTGTGGCGACCCCTAACTGGGAAAAGCTGAAAGACAACAACAACACAGTGTATACCAAGATTATATATCCCCTGTTCTGAAGGAGGGATGGGCCTCCTTGAAATTGATTACATGCATAGATCTGCAATCGTGGGACTCCACACATATCTATTGACCTCACAAGATCCAAATGTGGTGAAAGTTTTGAAACATGATGAGAATAAATCTAAGATGACATCTCTGCTTAATTTAGCAGAAGCATATCGACGTCAAGCAGGAATGGAAATCCAACCAGAAGTGGATAAAAACCAGGCAGCAACTGAATGTGCTAAAAAAGAAAAGAAAGAATATAAGGTGAAGGATCAGATGAGAAGGCAAGAAATGTGGAAAAAACATAAATATACTTGCAAGTATAAAAAACTTCTGGAAGAGCCTCATGTTGATTAAGAACGAATGCAGGAATGGTTAAGGAGAGGTGAATTTACATCAAGAAATGAAAGGTTAATATTGGCAGCCCAAGATAGTGGGCTGCGTACATGCTGGTTTACAAAGTCCATTGAACATGTGGGAGAAACAGACATATGTAGGTTTTGTGGAACCGAGTTGGAAACAGTTACACACCTTATTGCTGGTTGCAATGCTCTTATGGCAGAGGGACTGTATACTGAAAGGCATAATAATGTGGTGAGATTGTTACACTGGAGATTGTGCAAACATTATGGTATCGAAGTGGCTGAAAAACATTGGAAACATGAGCCACAGAGAATCATAGAAAATTATGAAGTTTACATCACATGGGATCACCCAATACCAACAGTCCAAAAGATAGATGCTAGAAAACCAGACATAGTGATCCAAGACAAAAGTAGCATTGATCATTGAAATTGCCACACCTAGTGACTATAGTGTCTTGTGTACAGAGAGACACAAAGTCATAAAATACCTTGATCTGCAGGCAGAAACGAGAGCCATGTGGAAGAAAGATACCAAGACAGTTCCAATAGTAGTAGGAGTAACTGGTTTTATAAAAAAGAATTTACAATCATATTTAGATATATTAGCAATTCATGTAACACTGTATGAATTGCAGAAGGAGTCATTGCTGGGCATATTGCGGTTACTGCAAAGAGCACTTTTGGCTAACATCAAAGAGTGAAATAATACTAATTTCATGAACTTTAATCATACTCTGACTTAGGAATGGGGTCCATTCCCGTCATGGTATTAGAAACCCAAAAGACATGGAGAAATCAAAAAAGAGTGAATTTATGGTTATCCATCCAATTGTCCAGATTCCGTTTGAAGAGGGCCAATGAGGTGCTTTGTTTGACATGAAGTAGGAGTCTGTTCAAAAGGTGTGGTAACATCTGTGAGACAAATCTGTCTCTCCCGCACGTTCTATTAATGTTACATACCAGGTTAAGGTCTTTAGAGCGAGTAACCCGTGTACCATTTGACTTGTGGAAATGCAGCATTTCCAGTAAATCAGGGTCAGAGAATGCCTTATATGCAAGGAAGAGATCACCTCTGATTAGTCTGTATGAAACAGAATAAAGTGGCAGCGATTTCAGATGATCCACATAAGACAGATACCGAAGACCTTGAATTTTTTTTGTGAGGAACCTTTATGGTCTCTCCAATTGCTGCAGGTGCTTGGAAAGGTGCATACCAAAAGGTGTGTTGTACACAATTATTGGCCTGATGAGGGAAGAATACAGAGAGGTTATAACTTCTTTTTTACTGGAGGCAATGCCCTTACTTAAGAGATGAGCCATATAGAATGCCCTTCTTACCACTGTGGAGACATGGTGATCAAAGGTAAGGTTGCTGTCAACCTTGTGCCCATGTCTCTCACCACAGAGCATGTACTTAGGGTGCTGCTATTGATGTGGTAGTTAGCAGGAAATTTGCTCTTACTGAAAGGGATGATAATACATTTTTTTGCATTGAGTTTAAGGCCATGACTTTGGCACCAATCATTTGTTTGTGTAAGACCCTATGATCTTATGTGTGAAGTAAAATGTTGATTAGGAAGAGTGGTAGTGACAGGGTGATACTTAGATTAGAAATGTATGGAGAGGGCTCCCAGCTTGATACTTGCTGAGGGCTCCACAGGCTCAGAATATGTGGTATCATTGCAAAGAGCACTTTTGGCTAACATCAAAGACTGAAACAATACTAATTTCATAAACTTTAATTATATCTTGATTTAGAAACCCCAAAGACTTGGAGAAATTAAATCCAACAGAAAACAATCCAACAACCTCTTGAATGCATTTTAAATAGTCTGTTAGTGTGACCCCCTTTCTGCAAGCAGATAGTGAATGTAGGATAGTGTGAGTTCCAGAATGTCTTAGAACAGATGAGTATATACTTTTTATTTATAGGAGTGAAGGGAACTACTCTAATCTATTCAATCATCATCATTCTGGCAGGTGGAAAGCAAGTTCTATCTCTGTCTGCTGTGAAAAAGGAGTGAATTCTAATGCATATTAGCTAATAGATTTGAGGAGCTGCACTCTACCTTACCCCATTCCATCTCACTCCCACTTATTTCTTTAATGCATAGCTAGTCTCACATAGTCTTCCTTCAAATGAAGATGCTCGTCAAAATATGCTCAAAACTATTGCATCTTCCCTTTTTACTATCTTGTTAGTAACTCCCATACCATATCCATTCATCCAATGCTGTTGAGTTGCATCTGACTCCATTTTGATCCTTGAACAGCTGCTGCCATCCATCATATACCACCTTCTAAAAGAAGAAAACATGCAGTCTGTACCACTTTACAAAAACATAATATTAAAGAACAACGTAAAAATTCAAATCCCCATGTGGAGGGTCACCCACATAAATATTGCCCCCAATCCTACACCAATCCTTGAAAATAAAACTAAAGTTTTTACTGAGTAATTTGAAGCTATACTCTTGTATTAATAAGGAACTTAAATATTATAGCACATTATTTGTCCTGGCAAAAGTGCATCTTAAATATTAGAATGAACTTCACAAGAAAAGATAATGTTATTGTTTATAGTACTATCTGCTTTATTAAAGTTCTACATAATTACTCAATGGACTAACCTTCTAGATATTTCCTGAACAACTTTTTATCCCCATATAACCAAATATTTAAATGCATACAAGATCTCTCCTAAGTTCTTCCAAGACAGCTGCACACTAATCAACAGCTTAATTTCAGCTGTCTCATTGTGAAAAAAGAAACTATGAAATAAAAGCTAGTAATTCCGAGTAAAATTCAGTTACTGACTAGTAAGTACACTGGATGCCAGCAAAGAAAAGTGTTGAGAACCTGAAAGAAAATCAACTAAAAAAGTGAAGAGAAAATATTAACTAGAAAGAAGCCAGTACAGGCAGCACAGGTTTGCGGACCTTAACAGATATCCTGCAACTCTAACCATCAGCCTGGAAGCCACCATTTTAAGCTTAAAATAATACCACTGAAGTATGTGTCCCAGTGAATAACTCCTACATGATAAGCTAATCTTTTAATTAATGCTAGAATTTATAAGCACAACAGGAATTTACAGTGTTTTTTTTTTTGCTAGTCACCACGAAAAGCAGACGCCAGCAGCTCCTATCCTTTCTCTTTGGTTACCCACTATCCTCTTACTGTTTCTGGGTATATTCTCCTGTTCTGTACTTTACCCTTTCCTGAATTCATTTCTAACCTCACTCATAGCTGCCTTTGTTAGTGCACCTGTCTTATTTTACTGTCTTTAGACTCTTACATATTAATATTTTTAATTTTTTTTTGCCCTGCTTTTAGCTGTTATTAAGTCCCCCCCCCTCCAAAGCCTATAGCTTATTTTAACCATACAGCACTGGGTTTGCTTCAAGTATATCTACCTGTGTAGCTTGAGGCCAGTGTCCTTTTGTAAGCATACTTCTGCTCATATTTCATTTCTTTTTTATTTATTTCTAGTTAGAAACTTTATATCCTTGTCTCTCAAGCTAGTTTTTCAGTATCTTTTTCTGATTGTTTCTCTGACTTCATCTTGACCAGGGTGCTAGCCCAGTCCAATATTAGCCATTAACCCTCCCCCTCACCTCACTTTCTTTTCATAGTCTTCATAGGTGCATCACAACAGCTGGAACCATTTTGAAACCCTCTTTCCCCCTCATGCTGCTGAGCATGTGCTGCTCTGTGTAAGGTAAAATGTTCATTCTTTGGCATTAATTGTTTTGTAATGTAATTATGTCGCCTTAACTGCTTTAAATCATACAATATTTGATTATTCTGTTGCTTTATCTGCTTTAGGTCATATAGTATTTTGTGATTATATTGAGATGAATATTGCTTGCATATGCAGTCCCTGGTGTACGTTTTCTCACAACTCTAATTTGTGAATATTTAAAATCTATTCTCCCTGTTGCAAGGAGCTCCAGCATCTTACGATCACAGGTAGCTTAGCTTTTGAATTGTACTCATCTTATTTCTTGTTTTTTAATGAAAGACAACTGTAAATGTGAATATTTACCACCTAAGTTTCTTGTTGCAAGGAGCACCAGCACCTTAACGTCACATTTAGATGTATCTCTAGAATTTTCTCTGCAATTTATTGGTGTAGTACTAAAATAAAAGGAAGGCCTATTGCCTGAAAGTGTACCAATTGTTCTTGTCCTCATTATCCTGCATTTCTGTTTTCCTGCTTTGTGAATTATTGCCTTGTGTGTGTCTACACTGTGCTGTTGTTAACTACTGTTGTTCTGCATTACTTTATGCATAGGTGTAAACACTGCTGTGTTCTTAGCTAGCTATGTGTGTAAGACACTCATACAATGGAAATTAATGCTTGGTATACTGCCTCTGCCTACCTGTATTACTTTTTTTCTCTCTACCCATGGTATTTTTGTCTCTCGCTCTTTTCCAGAATTACTTGCTCATAACTAATCCCCCTCCTCTTTGTTTTTATAGCCCTAGTGGATTTTTCCCTGCGGTTTTCTCCTGGTCACAGTACAGGCAAAACAGGTTTGAGGACCTTAACAGATACCCTGCAACTCAAACCATTAGTTTGGAAGCCACCATTTTAAGCTTAAAATAATACCACTGAAGTATGTGTCCCAATGAATAACTACTACATGATAAGCTAATCTTTTAATTAATGCTAGACTTTATAAGCACAACAGGAAGTTACAGTGTTTTTTTTTGCTAGTTGCCACGAAAAGCAGATGCCAACAGCTCCTATCCTTTCTCTTTGATTACCCATTATCCTCATACTGTTTCTGTGTATATTCTCCTGTTCTGTACTTTACCCTTCCCTGAATTCATTTCTAGCCTCACTCATAAATGCCTTTGTTAGTGCACCTGCCATATTTTACTGTCTTCAGACTCTTGCATATTAATGTTTTTTTCTGTTTTTTGCCCTGCTTTTAGCTGCTAGTAAGACCTCTCCCCCCTCCAAAGCCCTTCTCTATTGTAGCTTATTTTAACCATACAGCATTGGGTTTGCTTCAAGTAAATCTACTTGTGTAGCTTGAGGCCAGTGTCCTTTTGTAAGCATACTTCTGTTCATATTTTATTTCTTTTTTATTTATTTCTGGTGACTATACCTTTAGAAACTTTATATCCTTGTTTCTCAAGCTAGTTTTTCATTATCTTTTTCTGATTGTTTGACTTCATCTTGACCAGGATACTAGCTCTGCTCTGTTCGCTCCCCTACCCTACTCCTATTTCCACCCACCCCCATTACAATTACCTTTATACCTAACTATCCCTCCCCTTCCTGTCCCACTAGCCACTACAATTCCACTTCCTGCCTATTGCCACAACGACCTTACTAATCTGTCAATCTTGTCAACACCACTTCCTCTATACCACTGTCTCTACCTTCTCTATCTGACCATATTTTATTCCAACATGTATTATTTTCTAATATCTTCTCCACTACTCCTTATTCTCTCTATCTCCACCTCTTACCACTCCAATCTCTCTGTCCTACTCCTATGTTCACCAACTTCTCACTCATATAACATATATCCAACTACATCTTTTACAATCTCCCCTAATCTCTTTACTACCTCTACCTCAAGTCTGTATAAACTATCCATAATACAGGTTTTTAAAAACCTTCCCACAAAGCTAAGTCAAAACTATACAAACTCCATCTAGCATCTACAACACACTGTCTCCTCACTAAAAACCTACTTTGTTCTGGAGATCTCCATCCCAACCCTGGCCCCTCTTCTTCTCTCCCCACCCTCACTCTCCCACAACATACCATATATATGGTCCCAGTTCCATCCCTAGTCAGGCTTCATGATTTCTCTCCCTCTCTGACTCATACTCTTACATCTTCTCATAAACCCTCCACTAGAAAGTTATACACCAGCAAATGGAGAAAGTTTTCTATCTGGGCTGAGGAAAGGAATGTTAACCCTTATACTGAATCTGTTCCGGTGGTATTGGAATTCTTACAATAAACCAAGAAATGAGGCACTGGGAGAGTCAAGAGCACGAAACCAACTGACTGTGAACAAAGGATTTAATAAGTTGAAGCGCTTTTCGTTTGCTATCTTTAGCAAACTTCTTCAGAACTAACAATCTGCAAATTAAAAATCTAACACAGGTTTAAATAGTCACTGTAATTAAGCTAATTACAGCCAAACCAATCAACGCTTGAAACAGCGTGTCACCTTCTCTTCCAAACTTTTCTCTTAAAAAACATACATTCACAAATAAATACAAGTATAATAAGTAAAAAATACATATATAAAGTTCCAAATATAAATATATCATTTAGTACAGAAAAATATATGTACTTGTTGTCTAGCAATAACATAAGTACAACCAGTATTTCAAACGGTTTATAATAATGTATTAAGAAGTATATTTGGTATACTTCTTAATACATTATTATAAACCGTTTGAAATACTGGTTGTACTTATGTTATTGCTAGACAACGAGTACATATATTTTTCAGTACTAAATGATATATTTATATTTGGAACTTTATATATGTATTTTTTACTTATTATACCTGTATTTATTTGTGAATGTATGTTTTTTAAGAGAAAAGTTTGGAAGAGAAGGTGACATGCTGTTTCAAGCGATGATTGGTTTGGCTGTAATTAGCTTAATTACAGTGACTATTTAAACCTGTGTTAGATTTTTAATTTGTAGATTGTTAGTTCTGAAGAAGTTTGCTAAAGATAGCAAATGAAAAGCACTTCAACTTATTAAATCCTTTGTTCACAGTCAGTTGGTTTTGTGCTCTTGACTCTCCCAGTGCCTCATTTCTTGGTTTATTGTCTGCAGTCACTGTTGGTTTTTGGTATTGGAATTCTTGTCTGAACTTTTTCATGAGGGCTCTGCTGCTGCCACAATTAGGGTTCAGTTGGCAGCAATTTTAAATTTCCATTTGGGTCAACAGGATTCCAATCTGATATCACATAGGTTGTGCAAGACCTTCCTTAAAGGTGCCACTTTGTTGAGACCTCCCTTTCAGGAACCGGTTGCTTCATGAGATTTGAAGTTTGTTCTATCCAAATTAACGTCTCCACCCTTTGAGCCAGCTCATTTGTCTCCTTTGAAATTTCTGTCTTGGAAGACTTTGTTTCTGGTGGCAATCACATCTGCTAGAAAAGTTTCAGAGTTACAAGCACTGTCTGTCAAACCCCCTTATTTGATATTTCACAAAGACAGACTGTCTCTTCGTACTAATCCATCCTTTGTCCCCAAGGTGTGCTCCCATAACAACTTGAACCAACATATAGAGCTTCCAGTGTTCTTCCCTAATCATTCCAATGCAGCAGAATACAGATTTCATCAGTTGGACATTCACAATTACGGTTTTGTTTACACAGGACTAAGGAATTCAGTAAATCAGACCAATTATTTGTTTCCTTCTTCGACTCCAGATTAGGTCTCTCGGTTTCCAAAGTGATCCTCTTTAACTGGATCTCCAGTTGTATATCCTACATTTATTCTTCTGATGGTAAGCCTTTACCTTTCAGAATTAAGGCTCATTCCATGAGATCTCAGTCTACTTCTGCAGCCTTTCAAGCCAAGGTCCCAATTGATAATATCTGTGCATCAGCAACATGGGCTACCCCTCACACACTTATTACTCATTACAAATTGGATTTGACCTCTAGGGGTAGAGCATCCTTTGGTTCCACGGTACTCAGGAGTATTTTTCCGTGAGCCACCCAAGAATAAGGTGCTAGGGGCACTGTCCCATATGTAAGAATGAAGGCGAGATAGCACTACAGAACATAAGGAAGTTATGTACTCACCATAACATTCCATGTTTGTAGTCCATCTCGCCCTTCATTCTTACTAACCCACCCTCCTACCCCCATCCTGGAAGAATCTGGAGACCGAAAAACCTTTTATTAATTGGAGACCTTTTATTATTGGGTTCTTTCTGCATAGTTTTTGTTTTTTTGCTCTTAGTTAGCAGCAAACAAGATCTGGGGATTGTACTGGTGTACCATGGGATATCTACCTAGCCACAAGTCAAGTAGAAGACTTTGAGCTTGCAAAAAGGCCAAGTCAAAGCCGAGGATCGGCTCCGAACCCATATGTAAGAATGAAGGGCGAGATGGACTACAAACATGGAACGTTATGGTGAGTACATAACTTCTTTTTCATCTTCATGTGAAGGCACCTTGATTCAATATGCATATGACTCTACCATTGTCTGCTCTTCAAACACCTTAGCTCACCTCCAAGAAATCATTCAATAAGTTGTCATCTCCATTGAAACCTGGCTTACAAGAGCACAACTTCTACTCTCCCCCCCAAAAAAACAAACTCCTCCTCTTTACCCCCAAAGCTCACACTCCTAACAAAGCATCTTTCAAAATCTTTTTGGCAAGTGGCATTGAAATTAAAGTAGTCTACCATACCAAACTATTAGGAGCCACAATAGATGATAATATTAATTTGACCTCCACATCCAAAGCAATATCAAGAAAATCCATAAAAACTAGGCAAGCTTTACAAAAACAAACATTTTATGAGCACACCTCAAAAATTACTCTTGTCAAAACCTACCTTCTGCCCTCCCTACTCTGTGGTGCACCAGTTCTAATCAATTTACAATCCTCCATAAAAAAATAAACTTGAAAGCTGCTACAACAAAATTTCCAAGTTTGCTACTAATTTATCCTCCTTTACCCATCACTGTAAAGCTCTGCATACCCATAGATGGCTGGAACTCCCCTCAACTTCTCCTACATTCAGCTTATAACAATACATAAAATCATACACAAACCATTAGTCTGCCCAGGTCTTACCCCTTTAATCAACATATATTTCCTAAAAGAACTATTAGATCAGAAGACAAACAACTTCTCACCATAAATAAACCAAATTAATCTCTTGGATAAAGCTTAGATTTATATTCAGTAGCTACAAATAGAACTCCTTCCCTTTAACCACCAGAACTATTTCTGACTTACCCACCTTTAAATGCTCGCTAAAAGAATACTTTACACAATCATAAACCTGCTATAAGCCAATCCTGGATGAACTTACTCAGTGTACTTCACTCACCTCTTCAACCTAAATCACACTTCACAACCCTCTCCAGCCTCCTACTCCACTCCTTTCTTTGTTTTTCCTACTACCTTACCTAATCCACTTTAGCTCTGCAGACCATTCCTCTACCTCTTTCTCTTTCCTCCTTACTCACCTAAGCTACCTGATGATATGCTACTCTGAACTCTTCTTATAATCTCCTTATCTCCATCCTTCTTTCTTCCTTCTATAACCATAATATGAACACCATCTCTCATACTAAGACATCACTCAATTTCCCCTCACTGTTTCTAATCATGCAATCTCTAATATATATTTCAATATCTGATTAGGATTGCCTCAGATGTCATTTATCTCATGTAACAAATATTGTGATTATTGAGTTTTTCCTCACATATTTTCTCTAACACGTTATTGTTTTTCATTGCACTCTACTATGAAACATATGCTCTGTGTTTCTCTCATTACAACATTTTTTCATTCTTAAGTTTTGTAGTGTAATACTATACTTTCTGATTTAAAATATCTACATGATGTTTTGTAGTGTAAAATTATACTTTGTATTTTAAAATATCTCTTCTTGATTTTGAAAGATTATGATTGTGAAGCTTTTCTCCCCAGGCTTCCGCTGAAAATGGGAACTTTCTGGCCCAATCGGACTTTTCTGGTAAACAAATGTCAAATAAATAAATAAATGTCTAGTATGTTTTGTTCCCCGGTATACCTTTTACAGTCTGTAGCAATTTTTCCTGAACATACATTGTGAATAGTTTCCTTACGAATGTTGAAACAATATTATTCTAGTCTGTTTTAGGTCAATTTAAGTCACCAGACACTTATTATTCTTCTCTGCTGTGTTTCATGCAAGAAATTTATGAAATCCTCTAGGTCATCAGTACTTGATTTTGGTGGTCTATACACTCCAACTGTTATATATTCCACGGTTATCTTTTATTGTCACAATTACACAGTTTATAGTTTTGGTGTTATTGAACATGTAATAATCACAGGTTTCATAACTATCTTTAATCCCTATCATAACTCCTTTACCTGATTTTATGTTAGAATGTCTGTTACAGTAAAAACATTTATATCCTGATAGAACTGGTTTCTAGTCATTGTTCTTTAACCATATTTCACAAACAATAACAACACCAATCTTGTGAGAACATAGCAAAGTTTCCAAGAAAAACTTTGTTATTAATGCTCCTAGCATTAACCATAATCAGAGATGCCTCAAATGTTGCTTTGAACTGTTACATTTTCGACCTGGCAAAAATCCTGCCTTGTGTTTGCCAAATATTACAAAATATGTGCTGCAAAAATTATCTTCCCTATCAGAAAACATGTGTGGCCAAAGGTAGGCTTGGATGCTCTACACATTTCCATTTTTTTAAATGGGACATTTTTTTCAGATAGGTATTTACCCCCAAAATCTTTTCATTCATGGTGACCTGACTCTCCTTTCTATATGTGATTTCTGAAAAATATGTCCTGAAAAATAACACCTGTACAGGTTGGGTTATCTAAGAGGCTATAAGTTTCCTGCTAACAGTCAGAGTCCTTGCAAATGAGCTCTTTTGTATCAACATGAATAAAAACAGATCTGTACTTTTTGTCAGTGCCTTTCCCTTCTTCCATGGCTGATTTAGTAACTGTTCCTTTTAGCTGGTAATTTTGCAGCTTCATCAAGATGGGTCAAATAAACCTCAACATCACCCTGGACAACTTGTAGACTCTGTGTGCTCTATCCAGCAATATGTTTTCATCTGGAATCTCTGTCCATTTACTCATTTGCTGACTTGCGTATTCTAGACAATCTTTTCCCTCCACATCTTCTGAAAC
The DNA here is from genome assembly GCF_019279795.1 of Protopterus annectens. Taxonomy (NCBI): domain Eukaryota; kingdom Metazoa; phylum Chordata; order Ceratodontiformes; family Protopteridae; genus Protopterus; species Protopterus annectens. The sequence continues at coordinate 116,830,201 of NC_056732.1, forward strand.
ATAATTAAATCTCAAATTATTTTCTCTCTCTCTCTCTCTCTCTATTTCATTTCCAGTAACTTTTCTTTTATTACTTTCTGTTCTTCACCAAGTCTCTGGTCGCTATCTGACTGCTGTAAACTCATGATCTCATTTGACTGGCTTGATAATACAGTCTCCATTGCTTCTAGTCTATTGCCATTTTTATTTATATGCTTTACTAACTTCTCCCTTACTTTGAATACTTCATTATACATTCTCTCAAGTTTTCTTGGAAATCTGCCATCTACACATCTGTGCATTGGTTGTCTTATTGTCCTTGAGTTAGTCCTTTTGCCCCAGTCACTTTCTGCTCTGGTATATGAGTTTCTTCTTTTTCCTTTGTGTTTTGCCTTTTGTCTTGGTTTACAACTGAAGATGAACAGGCAGGGTAGTTTGTTTATATGCTTCATTACATAGAAACACATCAGGATGGATAGAGGCAGTGCAAAATATAAACAAACTGATTAACTGACAGACTCCACAGACATACATACTTACATCTCAACAGCTTACTATAAAATGGCAGTCAGGCTCGCAGGTGCTGAGTATTTATGCACTTGCACATGCCCTTAGAAAGCTTCTTGAAGGTTGTTGTGTCTTTTGGCTTTTCCCGGTTAGGGGTCGCCACAGCAGAACTCCTGTCCGCTAATGATTGGCAGTAGATTTTTACGTACCAAGTTGCCAGCTCTGACAAACAACCTTCAACGAAGGTACGCCCATTCACACATGTCTCCACACAGAAGACACTCTAGCTGAGAATCGAACAGGACAACGTCGTACTGTGAGATGACAACGCTATACATACATATTGATCTACATCCTCCCCCTTTAATGAACTGCCCACAATATAAAGACATTTGAAAAAAAACATGCAATTCTACAGACAATAACAAATAAACACAATGTTCATGTCCAAGTTACCGTGTATCTGAAACATGGTCTGGAAATGAGACCTGATGTATTGATATAGCAATTAGGACTGGGTTTAGCAACAGGGGCAGACATAGGTGAACAACTTGCTTCAGGAATTTTGGGATTCTTTTCAGGAACAGGGATATTTCCTGGAATGTGTTCTGGAACTGGTATGCTGGATAACTCACTATGAGATATATGGTCCCTCTATCACAGGTATGATACTGTAATACAGGCTCAGACACCAGGACCAAATGTTTCCAATTCCACCTAAATTCTGCCCCTTACAATTCCACAATGTAGGAGATCAGCTCTGAACATACACTCTTCAAAACTCTAATCCAATTAAAACGTTTTGTCGTTTGCATCCTCACTATCTCCTCTTAATGGATTGAGCAGTTTGCTGGACTTGTCATAAAAGAACTTCTGGGATAAGTGCTTCTTTAACAGATGGGTTTTCACTGATCTGTTGCTCTTAACACATGGAACCAATAATGTACTACTAATCGGTAGCATGGTTCTGGTTTGTCTCGACAGATGTTTCTGTGCAGGTGAACCAAGATGTTTATCATGAGGAACATTTCTGAGATTCAAGAGATTCAGGAAAACATCGCTATTGTCTTGTTTCAACTTCTCTAGTAATTGTTTCACACTTTGAACTGCACGTTCTGCCAAACCATTTGACTGTGGATACTCAGGGCTACTTGTAAAATGAGTAAAGTCCCACTCATCAGCAAATCTTTTGAACTGCTGGCTTGTAAACTGTGTACCATAATTAGAAATAACTGTGCAGACTACCATGGACTGCAAAATGATGCTTCATCTTAGTAATGACAGTACTGGATGCTACATTAGGAAGTAGGTCAATCTTGAAACAATTTAAATATGAGTCTACTAACACCAAGTAATGCTGACCATTCCATTTTAAAATGTCTGTCAACCAAGCTAGTTCAGAAATCTGGTTTAGCTGAAGTGGTTCTTTCTGTTGATGTGGCTTAGTACTATTGCATACAGAGCAAGATGAAAGTATTCTCTCAATATCCTGTGAAATAGAAGGGCCAAAATACTAGTCCCCTCACCCTTCTTTTGGTAGAATCAGTTCCTGGATGACCACAATGCAAAACAGTAATATACTCTTGCTGCAAGGATTTTGGAACAATCACTTTTGGACCTTACATGATTATATCATTGTCAAACCAAATCTCTCTTTAAGGAAAATAAGGTTGCACGTCTACTGGTAAACAAGACTGCTTTGATGGCCATCCTTGACTGATAAAGTGGTTGAGCTTCTGAAGAACTGGATCTTGGCTGTATGAATCAGAAACTCATCAAGACATGTGGAAGAAAAATTTCTCACTTCCATGACTTCAAAATCAAGTTTCTCATTTTCATGCTGTTCAGTGGCATTTCTGGGTGATCTGGATAACATCAGCAAAATAAAGAAGTTTGCCTTCTGTGTAGACAATATTGAAGTTATCACTTTGCAATTTCAACATCATGCATTGCAATCTGGCAGGAGCTATATGCATAGGCTTTCTACAAATAGTGACTAGAGATTGGTGATCTGTTTCGGTCTGGATAGGTTTACCATAAATATAATCATGGAACTTTGAAAATGCAAACATGATTGCCATGAGTTCTTTATCTGTGCATACTGCATTTCAGTTTGGGTTGGAGTTCTGGATGCATAAGCTACTGGTCTATCCTCTTGAAGAATGACTGCACCAAGACCAAATTTTAAAGTATCACAAGAAAGAGAAACTGGCTTGTGAACATCAAAGTATCTGAGAACTGGTGGACTGGCAATTCTTTGTTTCAGGACATCAAATGCTCTTTGGTGTTGCTCTAACCATGACCAAGATACATCTTTGCATGTCAGCTCTCTGAGTGGTGCTGATAGTTGGCTCAAGTCTAGAATGAACTTGTCTAGGTAATTAACCATCTCAAGAAAACATTGTAGGGCTTGAACATTGTCTGGAGCTGGCATCTCAAGAACTACTGTTTGCTTTCAAAGATCTGGTCTTAAGCTTGAACTAGTAAACAAATGACCAACATAAGTAACTTCTCATAGCCTGAATTTGCACTTCTGAGGATTCAGCTTAAGATTCACTTCATGTGCTCTTTCCAGAACTTTCTTCAGGTTTCTATCATGCTCAGCTTCACCGTTACCTCCTACTATAATATCATCTACTAAAATAGCATACAGATACCCAGAAAACATTTGCTCCAGTGCATGCTGGAAGACTTCACTGGCAGAATTTATCCCAAATGCCATTCTCAAAAATCTGTACCTGCCAAAAGGAGTACTGAAAGTGGTTAGCATTGAAGATTTCTGATCAAGCAAAATTTGTCAAAATGAACTCTTTGCATCTAAGACATAAAAAACAGTGGCATTTGGTATAAGAGCAGTGACTTCTTTGACTGTACGCATTGAATGAAGAGGTCTTTTCCATGCTTTGTTCAAATTTCATGGATCAATGCATATTCTGACAATATCTGTGCTTTTCATATGAGCTACAACCATGGAAGATACCCATTCAGTAGGGGTTGATGAACCTATTGGACAAATCACACCTTGCTGCACCATTTTCTTCATAGGTACTAGAACTTTCCAGGCTGTTCTGATAACTGGACTGACTTCAGTGTCTAACTTCATGGTGTACACAACTGGGAGTTTGTCTTCAGAAAGATCAGCATAGGTAGAGAGAATAGACTGGGCAAAATTAGAACAGTAGTCTTTTAAACTAACATGATGGACTTCCTTATTAAATGAAAGTAGTCCCATTTTCAAACTGTCTCTGAGGTCTAATAATGACTGTACATGCGTTTTGACTATGTAAAGTTCCCAGTAGAGTAATATGAAAGTACTACTGAACCTTCAGTTTGAATTTCTTCACCACCATAAGCAACAAGCTTCAAATTGCCAAATCAAGCTTCTAACCAGACATACTCTAGCAAATTTTCTGCTGACATAACATTGCACTTTGAACCTGTGTCAACTTTGACCTCTGAGGGTTTCCCATTTATCCAAACAGTACAAAATACTTCATTGTTTGCCCATAAATGTACTGCATTGACTGTTTCATTAATCACTGACACACCATCAACAAAAAAGTAGGGTCACAGCTTTCTAATTGATCAACTTGTCTCTTTCAGTGTTCCCTTCTCATAAAAGAATAAGCCTCTTTTGATTTACAAAATCTTTGAAAATTATTCCACTTTTTACATCTGTAGCATTGCTGACCAAAAGCTAAGCACTTTTCTCTTTTAGACACATGATTGCCACCACAATTACAACAGTTGGCTATGAGGCTAGGTGAGCATGTAATCTCTCTGTTATGCCTGTTTGCTGACTCACCCTTGTGCTTCACTGAGACTGTGTGCACTTTGGAATTTGCTAGAAAGGTATGTGGTTTCCCAGTGACTATTGTAGGGCTTACACTTGCTGCCATGTGCTTGGGCCTGTTTCTTTTAACCATGTGCTGGATACTATCAACATGAGCACTAGAAGATACTGGAAGCATGCATTTCTCATTTGTAAGCATATCGGTGTGCTTTTCTGTAAGCTCATATATCTGACAAATTTCAGTGGCCTAATTCAAAGTTAAAGCACTGTCATGAAGCAAAGTCTTTCTCACAGCATCATCTTTAATACCACACACAAGTCTGTCTTGTATCAACTCATCTCTCAAATCACCAAATCTGCACGTTTTAGCCTTGTTTCGCAAGTCAGTTATATATGCTGCAAAAATTTCACCAGTCTTTTGATCTCTAGTGCAAAATAAGTGCCTTTCCATTATAATATTAATTTGGGGTTACACATTTCTCTAAATGTACATTTTAACTATTACATCTGAGGACACCAACATAGAAACAAATCAGGATGGATAGTAGCAGTACAAAATATAAACAAACTGATTAACTGACAGACTACACAGACATACATGCTTACATCTCAACAGCTTACTATAAAACGGCAGTCAGGCTTGCACGTTCTCAGTATTTATACACTTGTGCAAGCCCCTAAAAGCATCTTAAAGGTGTATATACATACTGATCTACAGGTTTCATCTGCTAACTCCCTTTATCTGTCTCCTTTTAGACATCCAGGCCAAGTCACACCCTGGTTAGCCATGATTATTAATTTTGTCTAAAATTAAATCCCTGTTTTTCTGTATTCTTTTTTTTTACACAGGAGGGAGAGTGCTCAACAGCTGCCTTCTAACTCTGTGCCATGCTGGAAATCATTGAGCTGAGGCCAGTTTTTGATGCTATAGGCAGGATGATTACCTCTCCCCCCTGAGAGTACCTGCAGAGCCTCCATTGGTGTCAGTTCCAGCCCCAAGCACCCAACAATCTCTGCCTCATCTTGCTTGTCAAATGTTCCAAGATCAGAGCAAAACAGATAGTCTTAAACATTCTACATGTTTATTCAGAGTCCTCTTAGGATTTGGACTCTCTCTCCCCACCCCACTGATGTTCTCAGAAAGAGGACTAGATTCCCCTACACAGTCTCTGATGTCTGACACTGATTTGGACAATTGAGAGCTCTCCTCTCAATCTCCCCAGAATATGCCACGTTGTGGAATTGATGAGACAGAGAGAATTATGGCCCATACACCAGTTCTCTTAGGAGAAGGAGTTGTTATTAGAGGCATATCATTCTGCATCCTCTACCTTTTAGGTGGTCTCTCCTTCTGACCACCTGATACATTTGGATACCTCAAAAGGTATAGCAGGAACATGATTCCTCTGAAGCTATCTCTAAGAAACCTGACAAGATTCTCTGTCCACCAAAGGATAGGCAGTACTGGTCCAATGGATATTTGGTAGATTCTTTGATTGTGGCAGCAGCCACTAAGATGGAGTAGTCTGATGATGCAGCTGCTGTCCACTCAGTAAGGAGTCCACTGCAATGCATAAAATGATAAATCAGGCTTACAACCCAGACACCTTTGCCCAGAGAGCAGTGAGCTATGTACTCACATGAATTGCTTCCAAAGAGATTTAGGGAAAATGTTTTGGACTCTTTGTGGAAAACACCCACCTTAGACTATAGGAAGCAGTTGGAGAACGCAGAGGGAGCAATGCTTAACATTATCAACCTTTCCATGTGATTCTTACGTGATACTGCTGATGGAGCAGACTGAGTGACAGACATAGGCATTGTGATAAGGCAGCATGCATGGCTCCACCTCTGTGACTTTGTGGATAACTTTAAGATATCTGCCATGAATGTCCCTTATGATGGTACATCCTTATTCGGTCCTTTCATGAAAGAAAAACTGCTGTGAACAATAAAGAATGACAGTGTCTGCCATAGGTGTCAAATTTAAGACCCCTCAAAGATCCTGCAATAGGAATCAGAAAGGGTCTAAATCCTTTTGATTCAGAAAATCCCAGTGTAAACCCTTTGATTTTACCTCAGACACAAATGGCTATGGCAGAGGTGGTTCCATTAATGGGAGTGGACCTAGAGGTTGAGGTGGTCTGTCAGAGATTTTAGGTGTCATTTTTGGCCAAACTATACCAGTGTTCCTAAAGGCTTACCTAGTTACTTCCCCTCTGGAGACAGTCTTGGCCTAATTATCTTTCCCCTCACTTGTATGGATGGTCATCATGCAGGATTCGGGTGAGAGGGATAATACCTACCAAATCTTGGCCACTCCAAGATTTTACAGCCCCACCAATGAAAAGCAGAAAAAAGAGGAATTATTTCTCTCTTAGAAAAAAAAGCCATCCAAGACATCCTGCTAGACCAGGATGTGTCAGGCAAGTATTCAAGTTTTTTGTGTGTGTGTGTGTGTGTGTGTGTGTGTGTGTGTGTGTGTGTGTTCCAAAGAAAAAACAAAGGACATCAGGCCCATTCCAGGCCTCAGAACTTCATGTCAAAAATACCCCCTTTGATGCAGCTGATATTCTCCTGCCTGAATGCAAATGATCTAATGTTCTCAATAGCTTGTCAGATGTTTAGCTGCTGTTGACAACTTTGCTGCCATCTGTTTGCATCTCCATACAACCACACTGCTCAACTGTCCAGATTTTCGTAGAATGTCCAGATTTTTGCTTCATATTTTTGGTCTGTTAATCATTAAATTATTTGTTTTCTGACAAATCACTGGGATGATCTGAGGATTGAAGTCACTAAATAATAACATACATTTGAGTTTCAGACTTTAATTCCTTCAGAAAATGTATGTTAACATGAACCCTGTTACTCTAGTAGGAGCAATATTTAAAACCTGTCCCTATAGCTGGGCCTTGGTCCCCTCATTTTGTTAGGCTTTGTCCAGATTTCTTGCACTAAGAGATTGAGAGATATGCATACAACAAGTAGAAAAACAACTCTTGCTGGATAAAGCACCTTCAAACCGAAAGAAAGTCAATTGTGTAAAATATAAGAAGGTGCACCATGAGCCAAAAGGCTTAAAAAAGATATATCTCCAGTAGCTAAAACACAGGTTTATTGATACACAACACGAACAGACTGCAGTAGGGTAAGCGCTTTCACGTTATGTTTAACGCTTCATCAGACATCAAGGCAGCCTCAAACCATCTGTTTAAATATACATGACTCACAGGTCATCTGTTCAAACTAACAAATCAGAATAAAAACAATGTATATGTCAATGATTAAAATACAAACATCATAAAATCTTAGAAGCACATGTTAATGTCTTAAGGGTCTATTAGCTAAAAAAGGTTTAAGTGCTATTCTGTCATTTAGACCAAATTTATGCGCTTGTAATTTTAATATCCACTTCCCCTCTCTTTCCTCAATCTTGTTCCTGATGTCCCCTAATCTGCCATTTTTGGCTACCAGCTCAAGAACCTGAAATTGAAAACAGTGTGCTGGTCCTTGTTCCTTTACGTGTTTAGCTAGGGCGTTGGTAGTGTTGCACTTAGCTATAGCATAAATATGCTCCCTAACACGTTCACGTAAAGTTCTGGTTGTCATGCCGACATAGAAGGTTTTACATTGCTGGCATCCAGCTAAGTATACTAAACAGTCAGACTTACAGTCAGCGTAACGTCTAAAAAAATAGGTACGTTTGGTATGGGGATGTATAAAACAATCAGTGTTAGATATATGTCTGCATTGATTGCATGTATGACAAGGATAAGTACCCTACTGCAGTCTGTTCGTGTTGTGTATCAATAAACCTGTGTTTTAGCTACTGGAGATATATCTTTTTTAAGCCTTTTGGCTCATGGTGCACCTTCTTATATTTTACACAGATATGCATACAACACCAAATACAACAGCCACTTTGACTTCATCTCACTTGAAGGACAGTCTTTGAGAGATGCTCATGTCAGGCAGAGGTTTACCAGAGCCTGATTTTCCACTTCTTCCCCCAATGTCCAAATTCTTACAGAAGGCTGCAGTGTGAAAAGTCACCAGGATCCTCATTGATCCATTTTTGCCACAGAAAATTTGATTTCCCTTACTTAGGCCTTACCTGATGGAGTGTCCATGGCTTCTAGATCTCTGTCTGGAGCTTCCCTGAAACCCATCCAGTCAGCTTCAGGCAGATTTGCACATCCTGAAAATAATCACTTGGTTTCTTCAGTTCCCTTAATGGCCAAGGACACTTTATTATCTCAGAGTGTTATTCATATACTTCACGTGTCTCTAAAAGAGTCCACTTATAGAGTATACTGAAGCAAAATGAACCATTTTTTCTATATGGGCAGCCACTCAAGGCATTGATCCTTTTTCTGATTCCATTCCTGAAATCCTTAAGTTTCTTTCACACTTATTTGATGCAGGCCCACGCTGTAATCAAATTTCAACTAACATCCATATCCAACTTTCATAGTAGCATTAACTCTCATTTTATTGCTTCAATAAATTATGTAAAGCTTTTTTAAAAGGAACTTTTCTCCTATGCCCTCCTGTAAGCCTCGTTTTTTTTTTTTCTTAGAGGCTTTGAAAAAAAAAAACAGTCCTTTGAGGTGGCTTCTTCTGCTGAACAAAAATTCATATTTTGGAAACCATGTTTGGTAACAGTTAGTTCTGCAAGAGGAATTCCAGATAACAAGCCATAACTTCCAATCATGCATACCTGGTGTTCCATAAAGACAGGGTACCCCTCTGAAGTAACCTTTCCTTCATTCCCAAGATTGCTTCAGAAAATGATTTGAGCCAGCCAGTTAACTTGCCTGTTTTCTTTCCAAGCCATTCCAACAAGGGAGAATATATTCTTCATACCCTTGATGTAGAGAGGCAGATGAGATTCTATTTTCACTGAAAAGAATCATTCAGAAAATATAGTAATCTATTCATATTATTTGCTCCTAACAAACTAGGAAGAATAGATGCTAAAGAATTCTTGTGCAGATTGTTATCCATTCATATTTCTTTTGCATATATATCGCACAACACAGGACAGTCTTTGAGAGATGCTGTAGTCAGGCAGAGGTTTACCAGAGCCTGATTTTCCACTTCTTCCCCCAATGTCCAAATTCTTACAGAAGGCTGCAGTGTGAAAAGTCACCAGGATCCTCATTGATCCATTTTTGCCACAGAAAATTTGATTTCCCTTACTCAGGCCTCACCTGATGCAGTGTCCATGGCTTCTAGATCTCTGTCTGGAGCTTCCCTGAAACCCATCCAGTCAGCTTCAGGCAGATTTGCACATGCTAAAAATAATCACTTGGCTTCTTCAGTTCCCTTAATGGCCAAGGACACTTTATTATCTCAGAGTGTTATTCATATACTTCACGTGTCTCTAAAAGAGTCCACTTATAGAGTATACTGAAGCAAAATGAACCATTTTTCTATATGGGCAGCCACTCAAGGCATTGATCCTTTTTCTGATTCCATTCCTGAAATCCTTAAGTTTATTTCACACTTATTTGATGCAGGCCCACGCTGTAATCAAATTTCAACTAACATCCATATCCAACTTTCATAGTAGCATTAACTCTCATTTTATTACTTCAATAAATCATGCAAAGCTTTTTTAAAAGGAACATTTGTCCTATGCCCTCCTGTAAGCCTCGTTTTTTTTCTCTTAGAAGCTTTGAAAAAAAACAGTCCTTTGAGGTGGCTTCTTCTGCTCAGCTAAAATTCATATTTTGGAAACCGTGTTTGGTAACAGTTAGTTCTGCAAAAAGAATTTCAGAAAACAAACCATAACTTCCAATCATGCATACCTGGTGTTCCATAAAGACAGGGTACCCCTCTGAAGTAACCTTTCCTTCATTCCCAAGATTGCTTCAGAAAATGATTTGAGCCAGCCAGTTAACTTGCCTGTTTTCTTTCCAAGCCATTCCAACAAGGGAGAATATATTCTTCATACCCTTGATGTAGAGAGGCAGATGAGATTCTATCTTCACTGAAAAGAATCATTCAGAAAATATAGTAATCTATTCATATTATTTGCTCCTAACAAACTAGGAAGAATAGATGCTAAAGAATTCTTGTGCAGATTGTTATCCATTCATATTTCTTTTGTATATATATCACACAGCAAATCATTACCGGACAAACCAAAGGCTCAGACTACCAGATCTCTGGATACTTTTACAGCCCTTTGCGGAAATTCCAATGTAGATGAAATTTGTGCTGTAGTAATTTTGTCTATCTTGGAGTGTCAAAATAGAGATAGCCAAAAGTAATTTTTTTCAGCAACAAGTACTTAAAAAGATTGAGGTAAAAAGATTGAGGTTACTGAAGTAAAAGTAAAAGAATTTCCAAAAACAAAAGAAATCACTAGCTTGAGGTGTCATTCCTAGAGGAAGAAATAGAACAACAGGAAATCCCCAAACCTTTAATCATAATGAAAACAGTATACTCTGTGTTTCACATTGGTGTACTGATGAAAGTGTTCCTAACATGGCAGATTTGCAGATAAGCAATGAACATTTTAAGACAGCAGTCTGAGAGGACGATACTTAACCTGGGCAAGAGAATATAAAGACAGAACTGAAAGAAAAAGAAATGAAAAATCTGATCCCATCTCAAGCCCCTTGTCTTAAGTTAAAGAAATACTTGCTTTACGTGGTAAAAAAGACAGGGAATGAATAGTGAGTCAGATGTCAGCTCTAAAATATTTTATAACACTTATGATGAATCTGATACATAGCCATATTCAGGGAGGGCACATGAGCACAGACAGAAAACAAAGCTAGGATTTTAGATTGGCTTCATTGGTATAGTGTAATTAAAAAACATTGAAAACTTCTGCAAGCACAGAATGCTGTAAAATGAATCCACATCCTGGGTTCTAAATTCTACTGAAACTCATGAACATTATTGAGGTCCCATTTGGGCAGATAGCCATGGATCTTGTAGGTTCATTAGTAAAATCTAGAAGTATCTATCAATGCATTCTAGTGATTACCGACTATGCCAAGTTTCCTGAAGCAGTACCCCTGGGAAAGACAATGCTAAGTCAATAGTCAAAGAGTTAACATTTTTTTCTGCAGGGTAGAAAAACCAAAGAAATGCTCATGAAACAGGGAACCTCATTTATGTTTTGGGTAACCACTGGGTTAGTGGAGTGCTTTAATAAAACTCTGATGTCTATACTATAGAAAGCCATAGAACAATGTGGTAAAACCAATATCAGTCACTTCCTTTTTGCTGCGAGAGGTATTTCAAGCTTCAACAGGATTTGCATACTTTAAATTAGTATCTAGTATTCATTCCCAAGGCTTACTATACATAGCAAAGGAGACTTTGGAATAAGAAAAACACTTTTAAAAGGTTCATAGGTAGTTATTAGGTATCCAGTTCAAGAGACGATTAAATGGCCTATTCCAGACTTCCAACTGCTCCAGATCACATTTTTGTTAAGTGACTTTCTCAGTGTCATGCAGTAAGTAAATGGAAGCTAATGGAATCAAACCATGTACTGCAGGAAGTAGCTTATTAATATGCCATTGCGATAATTCTTTCCACTAACTAGCTATTATGCTAGAAATTTATTTTCAGCAAAGGGATTTAACATTAACACTTTATCTCCTGTTTTAAATTCCTTGAGCTGTGTGTCTTGTGAGTTATACAGAATTTAATTTGTTCCCTATCCTCCCACCCAGGTGGTGGTGTGTTTTTCAACTCAACTGTCTTTCTAGTTGCCTGTCCCTTATGTTAATTTGACCACATATCTCTTTCCCTCTCCTCTTTCATTAGCTATTGCGAGTAAGCACAAAATTATCATTTTGTGAAATCACTCCCCTTCAACCATTTAAATTTATTGTCCATCCCACTGTATTCTATATGTCCAGAATACAAAGTGCCCACTCCCTTCCAAGCTATCTTGCTCTTTTAAAATTAGTGGCTCACCACTTAGATAGCTAAAGCTTAAGTTACCTCCTCTTCCATATCTAGCTGCTTAGTGCACAGTGCAGCTCTTAGGATATTTACCTATTTTTTACATCTTTCCTTTAAAATCTGCAACATCTACTCCAAGACCACCAGTTATTGGAGATCCCACATTCTGTCTGTCAGTAGTCACCTTGGGATTAGTGCTTCTGTTTCACTCCTAGTGAGAGAAGGAGCATAGGGACATTTCCTGGAGGCTGATGATCACTGGAAAGCCTAATAACTGCTTCATAGGTGCCAGCTTGAAATTTGTGCTTATACTTTGCTCCTGGTGAGAGAAGGAGCAGAGTGCATTGACGCCTGACTGATTCTGGTTGGACAGTGAGTGTGTGTGCTGTCCCTGCACTGGGCTAGTGATCAAGGAATCTTAATGTTCACCACAAACACTGGTAAGGGATGTTCACCTGGTGCAAAAATAGATACACACAGTATTTCCGGATGTTGCTGTCTGCACCAAGCACAATTTCCATTAAGAGCACACAGGGAACACACTCCCATCCTGGGCTTGGTTTGCCTCTCTCTCACCACACCCCAAATAAGACCACACACTTACCACAGCTGTAGATTTGAATCATCAGCCAAGTCCTCCACCACCCTCACTGTGAAACCAGTGCTCTGCTTCCCTGCTCCAAGTAGCTGACACACACACACACACACACACACACACACACACACACACACACACACACACACACAATGGAAAGGCTTTCACAGATTTACCAGCTATACCCTCTCTGCCCAGACTATAAGGTAGATACTGCCACCAGAAAACTCCAAACCCAGTTACTGTATGGCTCTTACAAGGGTACACAATTATACTGAGTAAAATTAATACTAATACAAATGGTAGTGTTTGACCAATGCAGCAAGGCTTTCAGGAGCGGCCACAGTGTCAACAAATCAATATAAGTACTCTCACAGGTTAAAATATTCTCTAAAAGACCAGCCACAATAAAAAGTTTAAATGTATTTAATAATAAATAATAAAAGAACATGAAAATACTAAATATCTGTTTACAATAAACACCAGAGTTTTAATCACATGAAATATTAAAAATAACACAGATGGAAAGATTCACACAGATACAAAAAAATTATACTTAACTAATCTAATTATATATTCCTGACTGAGCTAAAGAATTACAGTCTCCTACTTCACTTACTATAGCAAGGCAAGATGAAGTGGATGATCTTTGTCAGGTTTTACAAACAGACTGTTCAGAGACTTCTGTCTCATCTAGTATTAAAACATCATTTCAGTGCTGGATTACAGAATGACATCAAATACATATTAGAAACTGAACCAGACACTAGCACATATGTGTCATAATACACACACACATACACACACACACACACACACACACACACATTGCTAAGATGTGTTATAGCATCTAGAAGCAATAAAACCATTTCAAAAAATTCTACACTTCCAGGGTAGCAATTAGTTCACCCCTATGGACAATGTAGTAGGATTCCTAGTCCTGGTTTTCACAGACATTTTGTCTCTGCCTGCAGTCAGAATTGTAAGATAAAATCTTTATGACCTAATCCAGGTAATTTAATTTCAGACTATTTTTCAAAGTTAGCTGGACTGAGATTAACCTCTTCTCTTCCAGTATCTTCTATTACAGTATATTCATTTTAGCAGTTGCAATGCAGTCTGACATACAGGTGTATTTCTTTTTTGTCTAGCAGAACCCACTGTTGGTACATTTTTAATACAAGCATCTTTACAAATACACTTTCAAAACAAGCACCTGTACAACTCAGTTTGCTATGCAAATAACATAGACTTCTTTACAAAACCCCAGCTAGCTATGTTGGCAGATGTTACACATCCACTGCCTTACTTCTCCTGGCATAGCTGTCAATACTTCACATCATCACAGTGTGTATTTGTCCTTCCAGATTGGTCTGGTTGCTATTTAAGGTATCTACCAGGAATAGGCTGTAACAAGCATATAGACCCTTGCATCTTCTGAGACAAGACTGTGGATCACCAAACAGGCTGTGGCTTGCTTCTCATCTTCAGATTGGTGCTACTGTTTTTATTCTGGTGAGAGAAGAAGCAAAGGATCTTTGTATTCCAGCAGCATGAAGCTGTGGTGAGACCAGCACTAGTAGTAGCCAGGCAGTAGCCCTTCAGGCGAATCCCTTTTTTTCTTCATTCTTGACAAAGTAATTATTTCATTTCAGTAAGTACTGCTTGATTTGATTTTAACTTCAGAATATCTGCCTAATTACTTTATCCATAAATTATCAGGGTCTAAATATTAGTTTCCTCTCAACTGTTTGGCAGTGCCCTGTATAGCACAAAAACCTTGAATTGACATTTTTTCTATAAAAGCACCATTGGAATTTCACAAATTCCTAGTTGCACACAGGACATCAAGTTTGCAGTAACAAGCACTGCCTCCAAAGTTGCAATTCATTTACTCCTGACATTAACTTTATATTATCACTAACTGTCTAATCAATAAAAAGGGTATGTTGCCATGGATATAAACTTTCCTACTATCTTTTTTACCAGCTTGGTGGATATGGGCTTCCTGAGGCAATGTAGGCATTTTCTCATGTTTACTGCTAACCAGTTAATTCTCAGATAAACTGATATAGTATGTGAGAGATGTATTTACACAATGTCAGTGGAGGCAAAGCTCTCACATGAACGGACTTATAATGTCAATAATGTTGTTAGTAGTACACATGCTGCACCCATCACATACAATTCAAAGCATGCACATAGACCCACATATGTTGAGGCACTTAAATGTAAGCTTCCTAAACCCCAAAGACCTCTTATATGAAGTACATGTAGCAAATACCCTCAGCAGCCCCAAATGTGCTCTTCAAAAGAGCACCCACATCAACACATATAGACACATCTCATAGAGCCTCTACTACTAAGCCCATAAGACAAGCCACCACACAATCCAACGTTATGGTCATTGGAGACTCCATTGTGAGACACATTGATGCCTTTTTACCAGGCTGAGTAAGGAGAAAGTCACAGTCAGTTGCTTATCAGGGGCCAGTAACTGCCACATTAAGCACGCACTTAGGTCATTGGACCACAAGCACCAGTATGACTCAGTCATAGTCCATGTGGATATAAACGACCTGAGATGTACACCCCTAGACTATATTATGAGAGACAAAATGGAGTTCTCAGAATATGTGTCCCAGGCTGGTATGAGCCTAACATTGAGCAGCAGTTTATCTTCTCCAAGGATGATGCCACAATACATACAAAAGATGACTGACTTGAATAATTGGCTTAGTTTCTGGTTGTCATTCTAAGGGCGTGCAATATCTGTCAGCAAGGAAGGAGATGGTCAACAGACCATGCTGCTTTGTCAGAGATGGCCTGCACCTCTCCCCTCTAGGCTTGTGAATATTAGCTAAAACGTTGTCCTCCTCCATAGTGGCTTTTTAGGCAATGCCAAACTTATAGTACTTATGACATAGCAAATCATAACCAAGAAAATCTAAAGGTGTTCCTTTTCAATCCTAGGAGGCTAAACAAAAAACTGGAGACTCTAGAAGCTCTCTTCACCTTAGAGAGTGCTGATGTCTGTGCAGTCACAGAGATATGGTTTAAAGTTGCGGAGAGAACACAGACAGTGCCAGGTTATAATGCCTTTTTCAAATTTAGACCACCTACTACACAGACAGGGACTAAAGGTGGAGGTGTGTCGATTTACAAAAATAAATATACCTCAAGGCTGATCAAACAGGACAATGCATTTGAGATTCTCCAATTTCAAATCACCATAAGCAAAATCCAGCATCACTTCCTTGCAAGGTATAGGTTTGCCTCTGTGACCTAGGTAACCCATGTCATGTATTTAAACTTATGGGAAACATTCACCATCCAACCCAATACCATATTCATGGGCAACGTTAATTACCCCACAATTAACTGGGAATAATATACAACATGAAACATACAGATGCAGAGATTCCTGGATTTTGTAAACATAAACTCCCTGTACCAGATTGTCAGTACACTGACCAGGGATGCAAACATATTGGATCTGGTCCTGAGTAATATGGGAGAGTGCTGCACACCCCCTAGTGTCAAGTCTTCTCAGGTAAGGTCAGACCACAAAATTGTCTCCTTTGAAGTAAAAATCAAATCTGGAACTCCAGCTAACCCTGGAATATTCAGGAACTACACTAAGGCTAACTTCATACTGTTAAGTGATAACTCGGCAAATTTCTAACCCCCATAAACCCTGAGAACACTGCTGCCTATGCAGAACTGTTCACAGAAACCCTATTCAAGGATGTTAATAGCTGCATAGAGGCAGCTGTACCCACCAGGAAGGGGTACGGAACTAACTCAAAAAACAAGCCGCCCTGGTGGAATTAATATCAATAGGCTGTATAACAGAAGGAAGAAAATCATGGCAACAATTAGGAGGTGCCAGATGCTGCAGGATGAGAACACACTCATTAAATTAAACAAACAATTCAGAGGACAAATAAAGTCTACCAAAGATAAACTTGAGGTAAATCTGGCCTCCCAGGCCAAGGACAGTCACAAGGCATTCTTTAGTTATGCCCTCAAACTCAAAGGCAATACACAATTGTGTGCAGAACTAATTTTTAATACAGTCACCTATACTAAGCCAGACTATATAGCAAACCTACTGGCTGACAAATTCTGCTCCAACATTACTCCTGTCTCCCCCCTCAACCTTCCCTCAGGAAGTAGCATCAAGTATAACTCCACCTGCTATCACTAGGGAACAAGTCCTTAATGCTCTCTCTAAGGCCAAGAACACTGCATCAATGGGCAAGGATAATATCCTAGGATAACTTGTAAATTGCACGAAGTATGACCTATCAGGCCCTCTGGAATTGCTATTTGACTTTAGTCTCTAAACATGCTTCATGCGTCATGAATGGAGAATAGCAACTGTCATCCCTCTGCACAAAGGTGGGACATCTACAGACCCTGGAAAATACAGACCCATAAGTTTCACTAGTCTCATATGCAAAGCCATGGAAAGAATTGTCATGGAAATGATCAGTAATGATATAGGAAATCTTCAGACACTGGACTCAACCCAATTTGGTTTCATCAAGGGCAGGTCATGCCTACTCAACCTGCTGGACTTCTTTAAGAAGGTCACCAAAGCAATGGATGAGGGCAGAATAGTTCACATTGCCTGCCTTCATCTGGCCAAGGTATTTGATACAATACCCCACTAGGGCATTGTTGAGAAAGTCAAGAGGTTAGGTACAAACCCTTATGACACCCTGTGGGTAGCCAGCTGGCTCACAGACAGGACCCAGGAAGTTATAACTGGGGAGTCCACAACTAAAAAGAGGCCAGTCACAAGAGAAGTCCCTTAGGGAGTGGTCCTGGGACCTCTCCTTTTTGACATTTACTTCTCTGAAGTCAGTGCCAATGTCAGCAGCCTCTGGCTGACTAAATCTGCAGATGACTGCAAATTAGGATCTGTCATTGAATCCCCCACTAACACAAATGTTCTCCAGGAAGTGCTGACACAAACAAACAACTGGTGTTAGAGCCATGGACTAAAAATAAGTGCCAAGAAATGCATAATAGTATCCTTCAGGAAGTCATCCATCCCTGGTAAGTATCATATTGACAACACACCCCTTAGAGCTGTTCCAGTAGTCAGGGACATAGGGACACAAAGCAGCGAACACATCTCAGATCTTGATGTATGGCTTATAAAGGACAATTCAAATGCTATGTTTCTTTCCAAAATATATCATAAGAAAACATATTCCAACAGTTTTCTTCACTTTGATAGCTCCCACCCCATTATCCAGAAAAAGGTTCTCATAAATGAGCAATTCATCCATGTAGCCAGGATGATTTTGAGAGACGAGGATTTTGGGGATGAATGCCACATTTTTAAATCTATGTTTTCCAAAAGGGGTTATCCCACTGCCTTTATATACAATGCAATGTATGAAGTGATAAATAAAAGGCAAAATAACTATTTGCCTCCCATTCTGTTTCAAAAAATGTCTCTCATCACACATTACAAGTTAGCTCTCCGAGCTTGGGGAAGGTGATGGGGTATCTAATGCTGACAACAACTTATATTGTTCTTTTATTACTGTGTTCACAAAAGACAGTCTGTTAATAAAAGACATACTTGAGAAGAACTGCACAATTCTACTTGATAAATATCCCCTAAGAGAAAATATTGGTGAAAAAACAAGAATTATATATCGCAGGGGAACTAATCTCAAGGCTTTGTTCAAAAAAGCATTGAAGCAGACTACTGTAAGGGGATGAAAACTTGTGGGGGTTTCCATTATTGTAAGTTCATCATCACTACACAACAACTATGGTTCAACTGACATGTAATTAACATTAATGGCTTGTATACTTGCAATTCCACAGGGGTGGTATATTGTGCTCACCTCAGGCTTTGTGTCAACTGAATAGCGCACAGTGACAGTTATCCCACTCCACAAAGGGGGAGCCACCACGGACCCCGGGAACTACCGCCCCATTAGCCTGATGAGCCTGGTCTGCAAAGCCATGGAACATATCATCATGGAACTTATAAACAAAGACATTGGTAATCTCCAAACTCTGGACCCCACCCAGTTCGGGTTTATAAAAGGCAAATCATGCCTTCTAAACCTGATAGACTTCTTTGAAGCAGTTACCAAAGCCGTAGATGAGGGTAAGGTGGTTCACACAGCCTATCTAGATCTCTCCAAGGCTTTCAACACCATCCCCCACTCTAGAATTATAGATAAACTCACTAAACTAGGTATAAATCCCTATGCCACAACATGGGTTACCAACTGGCTCACTGACAGAACCCACACTTTGAAAGTAGCAGACTCCAAATTCGACTTCAGACCAGTGACAAGTGGAGTATCACAGGGTTCAGTCCTGGGTCCTCTCCTGTTTGGTATCGACTTCTCTGAAGTACAGGCTAACACAGAAGGTCTTTGGCTAATGAAGTTCGCAGATGACTGCAAACTAGGAGCCATAATCAAAACTCCTAATGATGCGGCCATCCTACAAAAGGGCCTCACTGAGACAGATGCCTGGTGTCAAAGCCATGGCCTCAAGCTCAGTGCCAAAAAGTGCATTGTCATCCCCTTTGGTAAAAACTCTGTACCCATGACCATCACATAGGTGTAGTCTACTTAACACCGAAAGTATGGCAAGAGACCTTGTGACACAGGTGGACAGAAGTCTCTCCTTTGATAATCACATTGCCACAGTAGTCAGGAAATCCTTCTGCATGGCACATCTCTTCACAAAAGGTATCTGATCCAGGAAAAAAGAGGTCATTGTTCCCCTCTACTCATCATTCATTAGACCCATTATAGAGTACAATGCCCCTTTTAGTATGTACCTCACAAGACATCTACAACAACTGGAAAGGCCACAGAAATACCTCACAAAGAGGATTACCGGCCTCAAACAGATGCCCTACATAGACCGTCTCAAAAGACCTTGGGACACAGGTGGACAGAAGGCTCTCCTTTGATAATCACATTGCCACAGTAGTCAGGAAATCCTTCTACATGGCACACCTCATCACAAAAGGTTTCTCATCCAGGAAAAAAGAGGTGTTTGTTCCCCCTCTACTCATCACTCATTAGACCCATTACAGAGTACAATGCCCCTTTTGGTATGTACCTCACAAGACATCTACAACAACTGGAAAGGCCACAGAAATACCTTACAAAGAGGATTACTGGCCTCAAACAGATGCCCTACACAGACTGTCTCAATAAACTCCAGCTTTACTCCATTGCATATCGCCTACTCAGAGGCGATCTCTGCCTAACATACAAAGCTATGTCAAACCCAGAGCTGCTGGACATGCTCCACTTAAAGAAATCTCAATCCCTCCGAGCTACACACTCTAAGGACCTAAATCTTGCCACCACAATAAACAGAACATGCTGGAGGGATAGATTCCTGTCCCAGAGACTTCCCATACTATGGAACAAACTACCTATCTATATCAAACAAAGCTCCTCATTAGCACTCTTCAAGAAAAATCTTGATGACTGGATGGGAAATAGGAAATTCACCCTGGGGATCACTTCTATGGCTCTGCTCGACAGGGGCACAGAAAAATAATTTTCTTGGGTAGCGAAAGTCAGGGTATCTTTTTGGCTAGGCTTATATAGGCCCTAGGGCCAATAGTCTAGTACCTACCTATGAACCTATAATTCCTGATCATGCTTTTATATCGAGAAAACCAAGAGAAAGCTGAGGGAGAGAATTTAAGAACACAGTTATTATGTATAGAAAAAGAAATTGGCAAATGCATTAGCTAATCACATTAATGAAACTCCTACACATGAGTTTAAATTTTGTATTGATGAGCAAATACAGGTAAAGGATAGACATGGTCCATGGCAACTGCATCTTGAACGGTGTAAGTCATACTGGCAGCTCAAGATAAATTCTAACAACTGGCCTAGTTTAAATGGTCAGCTCTCTATTAACTGCTTATTGAGGTTAAAAGTGTTAGAAAGATAGCTATGTTTTTGTGTCTTTTCGGCTTTTCCTGGTTAGGGGTCGCCACAGTGGAACTCTGGTCCGCTAATGTTTGGCAGTAGATTTTAACGTGCCAAGTTGCCAGCCCTGATGCACAACCTTCAACGAAGGTACGCCCATTCATGCATGTCTCCACACAGAAGACGCTCTAGCTGAGAATTGAACAAGACAACGTCTTACTGTGAGGCGACAACGCTACCGCAACACCACCACCGCAGCCCTTAAAATTCACAGGGTGGACAATTTGATCAGTTTTATTTTCTGGTGTAGAATGCTGCTATGGTATTAAATACATGGTTATGAAACATTTTTGAAACAATAATTTCATGATGCATAACATATATATTTTATATATTTTTACATATGTTGTATTGTTTATTTTCATATACATATCTATACATATTTTTCATGCATTTTTAAATATTGGTTCATACTATTTATTCAAGTCATAGACTGCATGCATTTTATTTCAATTTAAAAAAAATGCACTTTAAAAGTTGAAGATTTGTTACATTTGGTTTGATTTTTTAGTATGTATGCCTTATTTCTTAAGACTTGTTAATGTGTATTTTTAATCTGTAAGTTTCTTTTTAAAATAACTTGGCTTTGGAAACTGTGCTGGGGGCTTGGCTAACACATAACTGTGTTTAGCAATTCTGATTGGTTTAAGATAGTATAAAAGGAAGTGGAAATGCTTCCATGATTATCTCATGAAGTTTCAAACACTGAAATTAAAGCTCCTATGTTTTATGTTTTTATTTGTTTGGTTTATGTTAGTTTACTTAATAAATTAAACCTTGTTTCCAATTTCCTTACTGGACGCAATCAGACAGCTATATCTTCTCTTAAGATTTCAAAGGCATTGCTGAAGGACCTGTTCTTACCGAGACCTCCCATAAGGGATCCTATCCTCCATGGGACACACATATCTTGCTTCAGGCATTAACAAAATCTCCCTTTGAATCGAACAGCTTCAGCAGACCTAAAGTATCTTTCTTGGAAGACCATTTTTGGTGGCCATCACTTCAGTTTGAAGGATTTCCAAATTACAAGCATGTTTTTGTAAATCTCTTTACCCAATTTTGCATAAGGATAAGGTTTATTTGAGAACAAACCCCATGTTCATTCCAAAAGTAGCATCTGAAATGAACATTAATCAAAACATTAATTTACCAATATTCTTCCCCAAATTCTCTAAGAAAGTAGAATATACTCTGCATCTATTAGACATTTACAGTTTAGATTTTATCTCCACAGGTCTAAAACTTTCAGAAAATATGATCAATTGTTTCTAGATTGTATAGAGTCAGCCTAGGCCAGAGTGTTTCTAAAGCACAATGTCATTGTAGCTGTCAGACTGCATAGCCTTTGTCTACAAAAAAGCTAGGACTGTCTAACCAAGAAACCAAGCGCTCACTTGACAAGGTCTGTTTCTACTTCTGTTGCTTTTATGAGTAGAGCTCCTATTGATGAAAACTTTGCTGCAGCAACTTGGCCCATCGTTTACAGATTCATTTCCCATCAAAAGCTGGATGTGCAGTTAAGATCCCTTACATCTTTTGGCTCCTCCTTTCTCAGGAAAATCCTTCCTTGTTACTCCCCCAGGTTTGGTGGCAGCTCGGGAGTGTGTCCCAAAGGTTGAATCAGAGGTAAAAAAAACAACATTGGATATGAAAGTTATGTACTGGCCACAATGATAGATCTGTGTTGCCTTCATTTAGTTTGGTTCAACATCCCTCCCTCCTTCCACTTTCCACCTTCCAAATTTCTCACCTTGTGCACTCTTCAATTGAATGGACCTGACCAGGAACCATGTCATTACATAACCTCATTTGATTGTCCTCTCCAGATTATATTCTGGTATATAATTGCTACTATTATTGTTTATGAGATAGTAAGAAATTGTGTTTATTGATAAATAGGCAAACTTGATCTGAGGTACTTTGGAGGAAGAGAGGGATTATGGATAGGGAAGGAGTCAGAGCCCTGGATCCACAGCTTCTAAAGGTGCTAAGATCAGATCTGGTTGGATCCAATTACCCAAAAGTTGAACAAAATGAAAAGAAGGCAACACAGAATTATCATTATGGTCAGTGCATACCTTTAGTATATCTCTGGTTATAGTAACATTGTTTTGTCAAGTAGCAGACTTCATAATTTCATTAAATGTTTTATTACCAAGTGCCCTTGTCTTAGTTAAATCATGCTGTTGAAAATAAATAGCAGGCCTCATAATTTCTTTTAATATTTTACCACTGACTGAGTGACCTGTACTTACTTAAATCCTGATGGGCATTCTCTCCACTAAAACTAACATCATAACTGTCATTAGGCACTCATGATACCCACAGCTGTGTGGCCCCCCCCAATCATGCTTAACTTTGCTTGTGCCCCACCAAAGCTGCTGCTGGGTGGGGGATGAAGAGTGAAAAAAAAGATCACTCATTCTTCAGTTATGCAGTTTATCCTAAACAGGGTTTTGCCATGATCCTATAGAGATAAAGCCGGTAATTAGTGAACTGACATGAGAAAGGTAAGCACTAGAGATCAGCAGTAAACCAAGAAGCAAACAGAAAACAAACTAATCCAGTAAGCCTTCAGAGCAGAAAGAGTCCACACCAACAGTAAACCATGTCCTTTAATGCAACACTAATAAACACAAAGTATTTTTCGTCTCAACAAATTGTGAGACTTCTTCATATAAAAAACATTAAACAGATTAAAACATATATACGCACATCATTTTGGTCATTACCACCATCAGCCAATGAATGAAGGTTACCCAATTACCTAATACCTAATTAAAAACCCACCCCTTCATTACCAAACATTAAAAATCCAATAAATACTAAAAACTGTTGGGACATAGTAAAATAAAATAAAATACTGTCTTCACAATAGTATACATCTTATAATCCATATACTTTTTGCATACATTTTTACATAGATTTGAATGTGTTTGAAAAAGTATTTGGGCATTTAAGTATTTGTATTTTTTATACATTTTGTATTTATGCATTTTTACAATTGTTGCCGAACAACAGAAATTAGCTAATAGCTGGTGGCTTAATTAATTAATATGAGAATCGGCTGAAGAAGAAGTCATGTGATTATGTAACCTATATACATATGTATATATATATATATATATATATATATATATATATATATATGTATGTTGAGGAAATACGTTTTAGTTGTTTTGACGAAGTTCTAGATAAAAGGGAAGAAAGCACTTAACTTTTATGGATTGTATTCTTTGGATTATAAACCCTTAGTACATTAAAGTTGTTGTCCATTGTTTTACTGGTGCCGTTGCAATTATTTCAAGGCAATTTCACTACATGAGCATTTGTTTTAAGTGAAGTTGTTGGTTGCTGCACGGATCACCCTAATTTTACTTTTTCTTAGAAATGTAAAATAAACAATGACTGCACTGTCCTCAGACACATCAAAAGCTATAATGGCCTCCTGTGTGTGTCTCTTGAAGTTTGATTGTTAGGAAAATTAAAGACAGAATGAGTACACCATCCCCAGCCCCTCACACAAGATACAGCAACCTTCTGTACGCACTTCTGAGTAGGACTGGTATCAGAATGGTTATAGTAGAGGGCTGAGGCCACCACTAATTCCCTGTCAAAGTCTGGTTATAGTTTGGGATGTGAGGGTCACTAGACCTCTGGAATCTCTAAAGTTCTGAAAATTCTGTGATACATTTTATGCAAGTAAGTGTTAACCACATTTTTACTGCTACATAGAAGAGTTATGCATGTGCCCACCATTATTTTGTGTGTGTGTGTGTGTGTGTGTGTGTGTGTGTGTGTGTGTGTTTGCTGGCAAGTGCACAGACAAAAAAAAAAATCAATGATATATTTTAAACACACACTCTGCACGTTCACCATCAGGGAGACTGGAGGAATACCTATTTGCCTACTTTTTTGTGGTGCTGGAGGAAAATAGAGAACATTGATTGACATACACAATGAAATGGATGGCATGCCGGCATCATATAGAAAAAGCCATAGCCAAGAATTCAATCAAAACATAGCATTGTGAAATGGCTGTACTATTCACAATGCCAATGTGACAATGAGCAGTTGATTTCACACACATACTCTTCCAGGGTAGATACCTATCATGCTTAAGAGCATAAGCCATCGCAATTGAAAGTGTTAGAACTGTAATCTCTTCTGAGATCAGGAAATGTTCATCATATTGATCACTTCTGCAGTAGCCTTAGCTATATGGGTTATAACCTGCTAAGGATAAACCTGCCAGCCAGCTTCCAAAGCTTTATGGCACCATCCATGTACCCAAACTGTCAGGCAGCTTGAACTGTGCTGACTAAAAGACAAATTTGGATACCAAGACCTTCAGAGCTTTACTGCACTGAAGATTATGCTCCTCTAAGGTTTCTCAGGATCAACAGTCTGGTTGGTGCTGTTCCTTTGCTGAGCAGATGTTGCCTTAGGGGAAAACACCTTCTGTTTTCTAAATATTGTTTGTGTTTTTTCACTTTCATCTTCATAGAAGTTATTTTAAAGCAAAGAGTTTTGTGTTTTATTGAACTTTCAGGTGACTGTGTTGTACATTTAAAAAGGAGCATTGTTTTTTATTGCCAATTTAAAAGTTGTATAAAGTAACTAAAACCATTTTTTCTGTGAAGTTGTGTTCATTTTCTTTTTTCGAGACAGACAAAGGGTTTAAAAGTGCTTTTTACTGTGTATTTCTGTGTAAAAAGTGACTTTTAAAAACTTGAATTTTTTACCAGCATTTACTGCTTGTCTTCCCTGGGAAGGAGGCATCATTCTCAGCTTAACCATGGAACAAACTACTGGTCTCCTAGTCTGTCCTTCTTCCAGCCACCAAAAGAAAAATCTAAGCAAACAGACTTTTGCTACCACAGCAAGCAAGCAATTTGCCTCAGCTGCAGGTGGGTAACTGCTGTGGCTATTTATTGTACTCCTGAACACTAATCTTTTAAACCACTCATCTTTTGCCCCAGATTCCTCTGGTGTAACACGTACAGCCGCTATGGACCAAGGGTTAGATTTGTCATCTTTGGCTGTTGGGTTCCCCTCAGTGGGCAAGGGAGGATACACTCTTGTTGGACTTGGGAGAAGGAACAGGGAAGATTTCCCTGTTGTGTCACAGTGGTGTGCTCATATCTGGGGAAGCTGCTGCTAACATTAATAACACAATTAGCGCTTTATATGTCAGAAAGAAACAGAAAGCTTGTGTCTACCCTTCCTCAAATTTCTGTAGACAGGAGTAGTTTACTGGGTTTAATTCAAGCTAACGATCCTTCCTTTAAAGTAGTTTCTGGTAACTGAAAGCAGGGTATCTCTTTTCCTGAAGAGATGCAAGATTCTGGATCTGAACAGGAAGATTAAGGGACAGATGAAGGGTTTTCACCTCATATTTCTGATTCAGACTTAGAGGAGAGTTCAGTTTTTGATTGTCCCTGTGTGTGTGTGGGGGGGGGGGGTTCTTTTTCTGAAACTATTGCTGGAATGTGCCAGTGTTTTCAGTGGGAGAGCATTGAGGTTCCTCAGTCCCTTAGCAAATACCGTGAGATGACCTTATATTCACTACTGCAGTATTCATCACTTATGGGATTCCCTTCTGTTGAAGCCTGTAAACCATCCAGCCTACCAAAGCCTACCATTGCTTTAAGGTACGCTGAATGTTATCCAAATGCTCCTTGCATAGCATAGAACATAATGGTGATGTTCAGGCATACCATCCTCTGAACTTTCTTTGCCACCTGTCCGAATGCTGTTTCTAACTGTCAGTCTGTTTGCCCATGTCTGTGTTCTGCCATTTTTACTGTATGTTTATATTTCAGTGATTACTCCTGTTTGCTGAAGTCCTCACTGTTGCAGGTAAGTACTCATTTTGGGTTTTTTGTTCTTTTCCTTGGACTTTTTTGCACTGTTTGGGGTTAATGTCATCCAGGAAAGGTAAATCCTAGTGTGGGAGACAGATTCTCCATAAAGACTGCCACTATAAGTGCTTTTTTTGTCTAGGAGCTTTTTACGACCATATGTCATGTTTGATTTGTTAGGCATTTGTGCCAAAAACCCTTTGTAATAGGCTTTCTAATGTTACAACAAGGAAATATTGCCAGCCCAGCTTGCTGGAATTTTGTAAATAATTATATGTCATTTGTGAATATTAATATGATTTATATGGAAGTGTGACAGAAGGAGACACTGCCAGCCCAGGTATCTGGAATTTTGTAAATTATTATATGTCAGTTGTGAATGTCAACATGATTCATATGTTTGTGTTACAAATGTACTAGAACTGTATGTTATGTGTATATCAAACTGCTGGTATAGAAGTGTGTATGAAAAGGGTTTGCACAGTACTGAGCTTAAAGATGTATCCACAGTGTACCATACTGGAAAAGAACAGAAATGCATATAAACTATTGTACCTGTGTAAATATATATGTTTTAACAGTGGAAACTAGAACATAGAGGGTTAACTTGCAAAACATCAAGAAAATAGTTGAAATTAAATTGTTTTATAACTGCGCCATAAAAGTTAGTTTCAATGCAGCAAGGAGACAGAATGTCTAAAACTAGGAAGCCTTCTGCATTGTGTTGTGTTTTATTGTTGTATGTCTTCCAGAAGCTGTAAAGATTTAAGAAGCATCCTTGTTTATGCATTTTCACAGGGAGATGCTAAATGCTAGCAGTTTCTAGCAATGGTTGTTTTTGTCATGTGACAAAAAGTGATGTCATGCTGCAAGTATCCCAGCAGTAATATTTGATATTAATTTAAGAACTCTGGTAGAGTGACTGGGCATTTTCTATATTTGTCTTTGACCTGACAACAACATCAGCCAAAAGATCCATCGACCATACTTGCCTTGTTGTAATAGTAAGTTTTTAGGGTATAGTAATTCTTTTAGATACAGCTAGGAATATAGTAAAGATTAGTTTAGATGTTTTATGCATTTATTTGGGACTGTCCTGCAATGTTGTTTTAAATATTTCCTGTGATTTTGAACTCTAATGTTACTGTGATGATTTACTGAGTATTTTCTTGTTCTTTTATTATTTATTATTAAATATATTTAAACCTATCTTTGTGGCTGATATTTGTGAGACATATTTAATCTTTGAGAGTAGTTGCATATTTATTTGGTACCACTGTGCATGCCACTCCTAATAGTCTTGCTCTTGGTCAGACTACCATTTGGATTACTAGAACCATTACACAGTAGGATTGGACACCCTTTGTTAAGGGCCTTAAAGTAGCTGAAAAGAGGTTTTGGTGGCAGTGGTAACTATCTTATAGTCTGGGCAGAAGGGGGCATAGCTAGTAAACCTGTGCCAGCCTTTCCAAGGTGTGTGTGTGCATGTGTAAAACAAATCTTCAAGTGTGTGTGTGTCAGCTACTTGGGCAGGGACATGAAGCACTGGTTGGACAGAGAGAGTGTTGGAGGACTTGGCTTGGAATCCTGGCTAAGGACTTAGCTCTATAGCTATGCCAGTGGGGAGTCTTACTGGGGATCTGGAGAAAGAGGGAGAAACCAGCCCCAAAATGATTGTGGTCTCTGTGTCCTCTTAAGGGAAATTGCACTTTACTGTCATCCTCCCAGTGTGTACATCCCACACTGTTGCCAGTGGTGAGGATTGAGGCTCCTTGATTACTGGGCCAGTGCTGGGGAGTCAAACTTCCCTTTCATTGTATCTTGAGAACCAGCGTCTTAAGCTTTTTACTAAAGATGGTATGGAAGGAACTTCCTGCCCCAAAGGTCAGCTGTCAGGAAAGAAGAAGGTGAAAAAGGTAAGACTGGAATCTTCCACTGTCCAGCCTCTGCTGGGTGTTTCTCCTGAGGTTGTTACAAACCTGGAGGCTCACCTGGCAGTGTTGTCGGATTTCTGTGCCACATCCGAGTTGGAGGCCATGGAGGATCTGGCGGGCAACACATCTGACGAGGTTTTGCAGGCATCTGTTTCAGACATTCAGAGGGAACCATGGTTGTTTGTTTCCAAGGGGTTAAGGGGGGGTTCTGCAGATTCTTCTTAGGGAAGAAGTTTCTACTACAGTTGCGGAATGCTGTCCTGAGTCAGAGCCTTCTCAGTTTTCTAGAGCAGACATTGGCTTAAAAAAGAAACAGAAAACTAAACATATTTATTTTGCTCCTATGAATCCATAAAGTGAGTGTCAGGCCTTTACTCGGGTTATTTAATACTTTACTATCAAGACCTCCTCAAGGTTTTTCAGTTCCTGCTCCTCCTTGGTCCTGTTATCTTCTTAAGAGGCGCAGGGAATTGAAGAGTTGGATTTTGATACCAATCCCTTACTTATTCTGCTCAGATTCTATCTCCTTTAGACTACAGGTCAGAGGAGGAGGAATCTAATGGTACAGATATGCCTTCTGAGGAAATTTCCTTTAGGGACATAATCTTTAGGATGATGGAATTTTTTAAGTGGGATTGCACCCAGGTCTCTGATATCCATAAGAGGTACTGTAGATGGAATCTGCTAAACCTGCGGCTCTTCCTCCTGTTTTGGCAGCTTTACTAGATGTTTTTTCCAATGCCTTTAAAGTGCTTGATTCTCTTCTCCTGCTCTCAAGAAGACTGATAGGTTTTATAGGGTGCCTGAGGAGTGTTCCTTTTTGTTCAAATGTCCTGCTACTGACCCTTTTGTGGTGTCTGCAACCTCTGATAAGTCAACTCAATTGCTTCCTTTGTCCAAGTTACTGCCTTTTGACAAGAACAGCAGAACCATGATCATACAGTAAGAAGGTTTATACTTTTCCCACCCTAGCTTTTAGGGCAATTAATTTTCAGACCCATATTTTAGGTATGTGTTGGCTGTTATTTCTCAGGCTAGTCAGCTTTTGTCTGATATTCCAGACTTTGAGAATAAATCTTCTGCTCTTTCCTTGCTAGGGACTTCCTCTCAAGTAGTTCATCATTCTACCAAATGTAGTTATGATGCAGCAGATGCCTCTTCTAGGGCTGCTGCTTTTGGTTCAGTAATGAGGAGGTATTCTTGGCTTAGGCTTCAACCTTTACCTGATGATATTCAGGCTAAGTTGATGGATGCTCCTCTGGATAATAAACTTTTGTTTGAGGAAGTGGCTGCTGGTTTGTTTAAGTTTCTTCAGGACAAGGAGAAGGCCTTACAGGAGCTTAAACATGCATTTGTTTTTCCTCTACCTAAATGTCAGAGTAACTACCCTTTTGTGCCAGGATTTGTTCGTAAGCCGTCTCGCCCTGCTGCTCTAGGTAAAAAGGGTGGTAAACGGCTCCTCCTGCTAAGGCCACTCAGAATGCAGGGATTCAAAAGCCTTCCTTTCCTGACAAACCAGATGCTGTCTGACTGTATGCCTATTCCCAGCCACATTCCTCTTTCTCATTGCCTTTCTCTTTCTCTTCCTGTTTGCCTTTGAATCACCCAGGATTCTTGGCTTCTGTCAATCATTTGCCAGGGTACTTCATGGTGTGGCTGTCCCATCCTCCTTTTATGGGTATTCCTCAGCCCCCTTAGGAACAGCTTCCTTTTTTCTCAGAGGTTCTTCGAAATCTCTTGTCTCAGAGTAGTATTCAAGAGGTGCCTGTTGTCACAAAGGGGGAAGGTTTTTTTTTTCAAGAATGTTTATACTTCCCAGAAAAGAGGGTACTTGGAGACCAATTCTAGACTTCTCTCATCTAAATATTTTTCTGAAGGTGCCTTTCTTTCTGATGTTGTCCCTTTAGACTCTCTTTCTGCTCTTGCTCCCTTCAGGCTCTTCTGGTGTTTCTGGATCTCTAGGATGCTTATCTCCATATTCCGATCTATCCTATTTTCAGGAAGTGTTTGCGTTTCTCTGTTGCTTCCTGGCATTTTCAGTTCTGTGCTTTGCCCCTTGGACTTTCTACTGCTCCAAGGGTGTTCAGCAAATACTTTGCTCCTGTGATTGTTTTTTTCAGGCTTCAAGGGATCCAAATATATCCTTACTTTGACAATCTGCTGATTCAGGCATCCTTTCCAGTGGTCCTTGTGCAAAACCTTTGTTTTGCCATTTCTCTTCTTCAGAGCCTGGGGTTTATGATACACTGCAAAAACTCTTCTCTGACTCCTTCTCAGGATCATGTCTTTCTGGGTTGCAGGATTCAGACAGTGCCAATGTTGGCATCACTGGCTCCTTCAAAGGCCTTAACTCTCTTTTCTTACTTTCAAACTCTTCTTTTCCTGGCCAGCATTACAGCCAGAGAGGTTCTGAGAGCTCTGGGTTTCATGGCATCTACCATTCTGATGCTCCCTCTGGCCAAACTCCACATGAGGAAGTTCCAGTGGTTTCTGAAGTCGATGTGGCTTCAACATATGCATCCTCTAGACTTTACAGTTCCTCTTCTCCCTTGTCTCAAGAAGGAACTTTTATGGTGGATTCAAGCAGTTGTCTCTGAGTCCAGGGCTCCCTTTTCATCCCCCTTTTCCCCTCTCAGGATCTGTTCACAGATACTTCAGATGTGGGATGGAGAGCAACATTTGACTTCCTGAAGGTACAAAGAGTGTGGTCGCCTCATCAGCAGAAGGAGCACATCAACATCAAAGAGATGAGAGCTCTTATGCTGGCTGTCCAGGCGTTTCATTCTTTTTTCTCTCTGGGGCCTCTCAAGGTATTCACAGACAATACCACTGTTATGTGGTATATCAACAAACAGGGGGAACACTTCCAGTATGGATTCTGGCTGTCAAGTATCACGTGACTCTTCAGGCAGTTTATATTCCTTCAGATCAGAACACTGTGGGAGACATCTGAGCAGGTTCTTCAATCAGTCCCATGAATGGATGCTTCACAAGGATGTGTTTCTGGACATTGTTCAGCAGTAGGTTACTCCTCCAGTAGATATCTTTGCCTGTCCTCTGAACGGACAACATCCTCTGTTTTGTGGCAGAGTCCCAGGTCCTCTGGTGTGGAAGGTGGATGCCCTCTCATTTTCTTGGAAGGGGATGTTTCTTTATGCATTCCCTCCCCTTCCTCGCATTCCAAAAGTCCTGTTCAAGATTCAACAGGATGCTCCCAAAATTTTGTTGGTAACTCCCTTTTGGCCATGGCAGCACTGGTTCCCTCTACTTGTGCATCTAGCCAAGGGCAATCATCAGAAGTTACCTCATAGGTGGATCTACTCACACAAGAAAAGGGATCTCTCATCCATCCTCACCTATTCACTCTTCAACTGACACTGTGGTGATAGGGTTTTGATTCCTCATAGACACCTTTTTTATGAGGATGTGCTGCAAGTCCTGCAGGAGGCCAGGAGATGTACTGCTAGGAAATGCTACTTATCCAAATGGAAGAGGTTTTCTATTTGGTGTCTCGCTTATAACCTGTACCCACTTAATGTGGATGTTCCTTTGGTTCTCTCTTATTTGTGTGAGTTGCTCAATGCTGGTTTGCCTATTCTTCTATTAAGGCCCATTTATCAGCTCTTTCTGTTTGTCTGGCTTTAACTCCTCCTTTAGCTTCTAGATTTCAGGCTAAGCAATTTATTAAAGGTGTCCTTAATATTAGACCTTCCAGGAAGCCTGTTCCTCCTCCCTGGAATCTTAATTTTGTTCTGGAGAAATTGACTCATGCTCCTTTTGATCCTGTGGTTTTAACTTCCTTGCAAAATTGTTCTTGGAAGACAGATCTTTTGTTAGCTCTTACTTCTGTCAGACAGGTGTATGAGTTGCAAGCCCTTATTGCTTGTCCGCCTTTTTTAATATTCCATGGGGACAGGGTGTTCTTGCGTACTAATCCTTCTTTTATGCCTAAGGTGGTTAATGAATTGTCAGTTAATCAGCAGTCTATTAATTTGCCTACTTTTCCCCCCTCTTTGCAATCTGACAATGAGAGGGTGCTGTATACTTTAGATGTGCATACACAGCTCAGATTTTATTTGAATAAGACTAAAACTATCAGAAAATCTCATCAGTTGTTTGTTTCCTTTCTTCGTAGGTCTTTAGGATTGTCTGTTCCCAAGCAAACTATTTCTACTTGGATTTCACAGGCTATTTCTTTTTGTTACACTTTTCATGGCAAGATTCTACTAGAGCTGGGGTTCTGGTGCTCTTTTCAAGGGCTTAGACATTAATTGTATTCTTGAAGCAGCTACATAGACTTCTGTGCATACTTTTACCAAACACTACAAGCTGGATGGTATCTCCAGATCTAGAGCTGGTTTTGCTAATGCCATTCTTCATGGCTTCTTAGAGAGCTCTGCTCCTGCTTCCTCCTCCCAAACATCTTCTTGAGCTTTGCCACTTTCCCATAAGTGATGAATACTGCAGTGGTGAATTTAAGGACATAGTACAGTTGTGTAAAATCTTACCATAACAGTAGATGTCCTTGCCTTCCCCACTGCATTATTCACTCCTTCCCTCCATCCCCCTAGTTTTTTTTCTTTCCTGGATGTGTAGGTTCTCTTTGGTTTTCCTTGGACTGGTGTTCCTACCGGGGTGATCAGTTCTAAGGATGGTACACCTGAACATCACCTTTATGCCCTACTCTATGTGAGGAGTGTTTGGATGACATTCAGTGTACCTTAAAGCAATGGTAGGCTTTGGTAGACTGGCCAGATGATGGGCTTCGATGGTAGGGTATCCCATAAGTGATCAATACTGCAGTGGTGAAGGCAAGGACATTTACCATTATGGTAAGATTTTACACAAGTGCACTTTCCTGCAGAAGTGATTTCCAGAACCTACAGCCATTTCTCTTGTTCTGTCTGCTTTAAAGGATGTATGTATTACTGCTTGGAATTTTCCTGATAGTCAGCCAGTTGCCCCTAAAAGACAGGCAGGATGTATAAAGTTCCTCAGTCTTTTAATTTTGTATAGACTATTTCCAAACTTAACTGAGTAGCTGTAGCTTTAGTCAATCCCACTGCTGCTAAACACTTAGTTAATTCCACTCCTACTCTTTCTGATAAGGATGGGAAAGTTATTGATAAGTATAGTTAAAAGTGTATTTTTCTACAGCTTTGATTTTCAGATTTTTGAATTGTCAGGCTCATATGTTAAAGTTTGTTCTGATTAATTGTAAGAGTATGAGGAATGCTTTATCTGCAGTTTCTTCTAGTTAGGAAAAATCTGCTTTAAATAATTTAGTTTTCTCTATTGCACAGGTACTTACTTATTGTTTACAGTGTGTGTATGACTCTGTTAATACTTCTTCCAGGATTATAGCCACTGGTACTATTTTGAGGAGGTTTGCCTGGCTGCATTCTCAGAATCTCCAAAATGACATTAAAAATGAGATTTTGAACTCCTGTTTGGATAGACATTTAGTTTTTGGCCCCGCTATTGTAGAGGTGATCTAACAGTGTGATGAAAGGGGTAAGCTGATCCAGGAAAAATCCAAGATATTTCAACCCTCCCTTTCCAAATTTTCTCGGGAATTCTCTAATTTCTCATCCATTTTTGGCTAAAAGCAGTATAAACAGTGCAAAAATACAGATAAACAGGCCTTTAAGAAGAAATTGGAAGGGGGTCCAAAAAGAAGCTTTGAAACTCTTAAAACCAAGTACAGTCCAGTAAGACTGAATGACTATTCAAGATACTTTGTGAACCTCTCCCGTCCTGGTCCCTTTTTTATTCCCAGAAAGTCTGAATCTCAGTTTTTTCTTTGGCAACAGATAGTTCAGAAAAATGGGTTCTGAAGATCATACATCAGTATTACAGATGGCAGTGGAAGGAAATTTCCCCTTCCCAGGGAGTCATTCATCATCCACCAGATCAGACTTTGATTCCACTGGTTCCTCATCACATGTTGTCTGAAGGATTGATAGAGCCATTTCCTCCTTCCCAGGTGAGGAATGTTTTTTATTCAAGGATGTTTGTAGTGCCAAAGAAAGGAAGAAAATGCTTGGAGACCAGTTCTAGATTTTTCTTTCCTAAAGCTGTTTGTGATAGTGCCCGAATTTAAAATGTCACTTCCCAACCTGTTACCTCTTCTTCCTCTTTCAAGTTGCCTTCTAATACTAGACTTAAAGGATGATTATCATCACATCCCTATTCATCCAGACTTTAGATGTTTCTTAAGGTTTTGTGTGTCTGGATCACATTATCAGCTCTCTGCCTCATCTTTTAGACTATCCACTGCACCAGGAGTGTTCACAAGATGTCTAGTTCCAGTTGTAGCTCATTTTAGGCTACAGAGTATCTACATTTTTCCATATTCAGAACACTTGCTTATCTTTGCCGAGTCTTTTTTAGAGTTTCAGGAATTTCTTTTTTGGGTGACACATCTTCTACACAAGCTGGCATTCCAATAGAGAATTCAAATGTATTTCTTGACTTCTTTACACAATATTGTATTCCTGTGATGTCAAATAGACTCCTCAGTTCAAAGATAATGTCTACCACAATAAAAACAGATATCTGTCTAGATCCATTTCTAAGGGGTTTCACTCAGACTTCAGTCACTGCAAGGGTTGCCTCAGGATTTGGGGTCTCATGGCTTCTGTGATTCTCATGACTCCCCTAAAATAATCCACTTAAGAAAGATACAGTGATATCTGAAGTTCCTTTGGTCCCAGCAACAACAACCTTTTTCTTTTCAAATCCCAGTACTGGGGTTTGTCAGAAGAGAAGTCATTTGGTCTAGACAGCAGATATCCTTAAATCCAGGTCTCCCCTTCTCCCTCCCTGTTCCAAAGCACCTCAAACTTTTGCTTGAGGAACAGTTTCTGGTGGTATAAAAATGTAGGGTGTGTGGGGTACCAAGGACAGATGCAAGCACATAAATATCAAAGACATGATTGTCCTGATCAAGGCACTCAGCTCTATGAATCATCTTTGGATCCCAGGATCTCTTAAGATTGTCACAGACAATACCACAGCCATGCAGTACATCAACAGGCATGGAGAAACTAGGCCGTACTCCCTTTGCATACTAACCATGATAGCTTGGGATATAGTTTCACAGCACAATCTTTACACGCATCCTACATTCTATCAGAGCAAAATTGTGAGGCAGACACGTTGAGCAGGGCCAGGGCAGAGCCTCACAAATGAATAGTAGAGCAGGGGATCTGTCGAGATTTGATCATTGGTGGGGAGCTCCTCTAGTAGAACTCTTTGCCTCCTCTCTGACAATCAACTGGAAAGATTCTGTTTCAGGATTCCATGTAAGAAGGCCTGGATGACAGATGCCTTTTTTTTCCTTGGACAAGAAAGTTCCTGTATTCTTTTCCATTCTTTCCAGTAATATCCGGGATACTTCCGAAGATTCAGGAAAAATACCCATAAATCATTGTGGTCACTTCCTTCTGGATCAAGCAACTGTGGATGTCTTTCCATATCACTGTTGCAGTATTCTTCACATAAGGGATCCCCTGCCAAGGATAGCCCAACATCCAACCAGTATACCAAAGCCTTCAGCTCTTACAGACATTGTAATGTCACACGTATGCTCCCTATGCAATATGTAGGGCATAAAGGTGACATGCAAATGCAGATACTTAGAACTTCTTTGCCACCAGTCTGACCGCCATTATCAAACATCGGTCTGAATACCCTTCTGCTGTGCTGGTTACCAAGCCATATTTTCAGATAAATGGTCCAATGGGTTTTTTTCTCTTCCTTTTCTTATTATTCTTTTTGTGTTCATGTCATCCTGAAAGGGAAAATGTCAGTGTGAAAGGCAGATACCCATTAAAGACTGTCACAACCAGTGTCTTTTTTGTTTGGGTGCTTCCCACAATCATACATAATGTTCTAGCTGCCAGATGCTTGTGCCTAAGTCCCTACATAGTTGCCTCTTCTCTTTGTCAATATACCTGAAGAACCAACATCTTATGTTGTTGGCTCAGGGTGTTGTAATGAAATCCTTCAGTCTTGAGCATCAGCTGTCTGCCAAGAACTCGGCCAAAAAAGTTAGGCCTGATCAGCTGCTGTCCAGCCTCCCCTGGATGTCTCTGCTGGTACAACCTAGAGGATCATCTAGTGCTTGCCTTGGATTCCTCTGCTGTGACCCTGTTGGAGGCTGGCACTGATCCAGCTTATTGCACATCCTCAGAGGATTTTTAAATGTCTCTGCCTGATGTTGAGCGGGATTCTTGGATGATTATATCTGAAGGACCTAGGAGGATTCCTCCGATTTCAATGAGGGATGAGATTCCTACAACCATTATAGAATCACATCATGGGTCTGATCCTCTGAGGGTGTTTCAAGAGGACATCCAGCAAAAAAAGAAACAAAAAGCGAAGCATATTTCCCTTGTTGTGAAAGATTCCCAGCATGAATGGCAATATTTCACTCCCTGGCTTATTCTTTCTGTATCAGTTTCCCCCTCAGATTATGGTTCAGAGGATAAGAATTCCTTAAGTCCAGACTTCCCTTTGGAAGAGCTCTTCTTTGGAGATACCATTGCCCATATGATGGATTATTTTAAGTAGGATTGTTCTCAGGTCTCTGATACTCAAAAAAGGTATTATGAGCTCCTACAGATGGAGTCGTCCACACCATCTGCTGTTCCTCCTGTTCTGGCTGCCCTTTTGCATACCTTTTCAGCA
Source organism: Protopterus annectens (assembly GCF_019279795.1). Taxonomy (NCBI): domain Eukaryota; kingdom Metazoa; phylum Chordata; order Ceratodontiformes; family Protopteridae; genus Protopterus; species Protopterus annectens. The sequence continues at coordinate 116,867,517 of NC_056732.1, forward strand.
GCTTCTGTAGCCCAAAGTGCCTGAGGAGTGCAAATTTCTTTATAAATTCCCATCTGCTGACCCTTTAGTAGCATTGATCTCTTCTGACAAATCATCCAAGTTGCTGCCATCCACCAAGCTGTTGCCTTCTAATAAAGATAGTAAGGCCATGGAAAGTTTGAGCCACCTTGTCCTTTATGGCCATTAAATACCAGACTCATAAGACTAGGTATGTTTTGGCTCTCCTTTCTCAGGTTTTTAAGGTGGTTTCTGACCTTCCTGACTTTGGTTGTTTATCAGCTGGGCTCCACTTCACAAACTGCCCACCATTCTACAAAATGCAGCTATGATGCAGCTGAAGCCTCTTCCAGGGCTGCTGCCTTTGGGTCATTTATGAGGAATTATTCTTGGCTTCGTCTTCTGGCTTTGCCTGATGTCATTAAGGCCAAACTTTTGGATGCTCCTTTGGATCTGCTGCTGCTTACCTTTTCAAGTCCCTTCAGGACAAGGGCAAAGCGCTGCAGGAACTAAAGTATATTTTTGTTTCTCCCATTCCTAAATTTCAAAGGAATTATCCCTCCGTCTACCTTTGTTTGTAAGTAATATTGTCCTCTTCCCAAGGGCAAGAAGGGTTCTAGGCATGTGCCTCCTGCTAAATCTACTCAGACTCCTGCCTCCCAGAAGCCTTCTTTTCAGGACGAGCTTGGTGCTATTTGATGGTTTCTTCCTTCTTCATCTTTCCATGTCTATTCCAAATTGTTTAAAGATCACTTCAGATTCTTGGGTCAAGTCCATTATCTGTCAGGGGTATTTCATGATTTTGGAAGTGCCTTCTTCCCTTTTCAGGCATTCCTCAACCTCCTCAAGACCTGCTCTCTCATTTTCCAGAGGTTCTTCACTCTCTTTTGGCTTAGGATGCAATTCAAGCCAAGCCATAGGATGCAATTCAAGCCATACCTTCCACCCAGGTAGTGAAGGAATTGTCTTCCATAATTCCAGAATGTGTTAGGTCCCAAGAAAGCAGGGTACATGGAGACCAATTATTGATCTTTCCCTGATGAACATCTTTCTCAAAATTCCTTCCTTTCAGATGGTATCCCTTCAGGCATTGTTTCCTGTTCTTCTTCTGCAGGCCTTTCTGGTCTGTCTGGATCTCAGGGATATGTACTTTCACATCTCTATCCATCCTCTTTTCAGGAAACATTTACATTTCTTTGTCTCTTCCTTGCATTTTCAGTTCTCTGCTTTGCCCTTTGGTCTCTGTACTGCCCCAGTTGTATTCACTAAATGCCTTGATGTTAAGTTGTCAATCTCGCCTTCATTCTTGCTGGATGGGTTCGGAGCCGATCCTCGGTTCCGACTCGGCCAATACTAAAGCTCGAGAGCTAATTCCACCGGCTCGAGGCTCCCCTATATCCCACAATGCTAGGCGGTAACTACCCAGATCTCGTTTGCCGCTATAGCTGACGAGGTGCATTTTCTACTGGCTCAGGCAGGTTAGTGAATTATTTACCTTTAGGTATTACTAATAACCCCTTTTGTTTTAGTTAGAAATATTTCTATAGTTTAATTCTAATATTTAGTTTTATCGACCCTATTTTTCGATTCCCTCCCCTCTTACTTGTTCTAGGCCTTCGGCCCTTCCCTCACCCTAGTCCCTTTTAAAATTAGTGTTGTAGGGGCTTGTGTGTATGTGTTTTTCTATATAACTGTAATTTTTTCTGTAAAGAGTGTCTGGTTTGTGTGTGTGTACAGCCTCTCTTACCTTAATATGTCTAAGGATAAGGTCTCAGGCTTCAAGAAGTGTGACTCGTGCTGTCAGAAAATGTCTCTGACAGACGGTCACACTTCTTGTGTGTACTGCCTGGGACCTGTGCACCTGCAGGACTCATGTGCTGTTTGCCATGGTTTCAGCCCTCGAGTCCTGCAGGAACGCAAGAACAAATTGATCTTGTGAGGCTTGTTAAAGCCTGAAGGCCCCCCGACTCAGTCTGGGTCGGGGAAGCCTTCAAAAACTTCAAAGCAGTCGGCTCCTGCTCTTGAGTCGACTGCTGAGAAGTCGAAGCAGGCTTTGACATCGGCTCCGGCCGGAGCCGATGTTCTTAAGCCTCATACCGTTACCTCGGCTCCGGCTGGAGCCGAGGCTGTTAAGTCTTCATCGGCTCCGATACCATTATCGGAGCCACATTCCAGAAAGAGGTCCAGGTCCCCCTCCATCGGATCCGTGCACTCGGCGCCAGGATCCCCTCTCCTTTCGGAGCGGAGTCACAAAACCCATTCCTCTCGTCTTCCAGGTTGTCAGACCATGATTTGCAGAGGGTGGTGAGTAGACTTCTTAAGTCCGAGGCACTGGCCCAAATGTTGCATAGCCCGACTCACCAGTCAGTGGCTATTCCCGTTCCAGATTACATTCCTCCTCCGACTCCTTCGAGTTCGGAGCCAAGGCTTGTTGGAGCCATGACTGTCGGTGCATCGGATCCGATACCTTCCATTTCGGCTCCGTCGTCTGCCCCGATCTCCTCGCTGGAGGGATCTCGGCACTGAGCTTCCCTCGTCGGCTCCGAGGGGGTGAGTGGCATCGGACCCTTGTCCGACCCCGCTCTCCCTCTTGGGGCTTCAGCGCTGGTGAGTTCGGCTCCGACATCGGCTTCGGAGCCATCTCTGTCGGTGCCGGGAGAGGTCCTTGTCTCTTTGGAGCGAGGGCCTCGGGCCTTGCCTGACAGAGGTGCCTTCAAGGTCATGCAGAGCGTGCTAGAACCAGGTTCTGCCCGACAGTCAGCTCCTTCAGCCCCTCCATCTACAGTGCCTGCGGTGATTTCTACTCACCCCCTTGTCTCACACCGCAGAGAACCAACTCCTCAAGATGACCCATTGGGAATTTCCTCCTCTTCCGAGGTCTCTCCTGACCCTGTAGGAGATCCCCCTAGGAAGAGGCAGTGCAAGAGGAAGCACATTGACTCCCCTGAGTCTATCACCTCTGACACTGGCTTAGAGGAATCCGAAGGGTCCCCTCGATCCCCCTCTGAGGATGTCTCCTTTGCGGACATCCTTGAAATCCTCAAACAGAGGGGGAACTGGCCAGCCCTTAATCCTTCGGAGGATGAGTCAGTGTATCTTGAGGCGTTTGGTTCTCGCCCTTCTACCTCCTGCGTGTCCCCTCCCTTTGACCCCCTTATGGAAGTGGTGGCAAGGAAGGCTTGGACGGCTCCTGACTCAGTGGAACCCACCCCAAGGAGACCATCCAAATTTATTACTGCCCCCAAAGACAAACAGTTTTTATCCAAAGGTGTCCCTGTTGATGCCATGGTGGTGGCTGCGGCCACAAAGAAGGAGTTAGCTGATCCTTCGGTTCCTGTCCATCCTCCTAATAAAGAATCTAGGACCATGGAAAGGTACGGCAAGTGGATGTTCTTGTTAGCGACCTTTTCAATGCGGTCGCTGAACTACTTATGCCACTTCACCCGTCTCCAAAGAGATTTACTCAAGGATATGGGTGAACTGATGAAGGATCCTACAGCTGAGGGGTTCAGAGACACAATGAACTCCCAGTTGGCAACCCTAAATTCTATTGTTAACTCCTCCATGCGGCTGGTCTCATACGCAGCAGATGGGGCGAGTAGAGCCGCAGGCACAGGGGTTGCCTTACGAAGGCACGCCTGGATGCGGCTATGCAACTTTGCGGACCCTTTCAAGGCGTCCTTCACCAATTCTCCCTTTGATGGATCATCATTGTTTGGTCCACAGGTGAAGGATACATTGACCAGGTGCGAGGTGGAAGGTAAGACTCTCTCTGCCGTAGGAGTCCGTTTTTCTACCCCTTCTAGACCCTATCCCAAAGGTCAAAGGGGAGGAAAGATGTGGTTCCGCAAACAATCCCAGGGAGTCTCATCTGACGCACAAAGCCGATTCCCCTCTAGAGGCAGAGGGGGGAATAATAATAGACGCCGCCCCAGAGGCAGAGGAGGTCCGCAAAACCAGGGTAGCAGAGAGATGTTCTCTGACAAACCCTTTCAGCACCCCTGAGGGGCTGCCCGGCTGTCCGCCTTCGGAGGCAGTCGGGGGAAGATTATCACTGTACCCAAAAGCCTGGCTTTCCCTAACTCAAGACAAATGGGTACAGTCGATCATATCCGAGGGTTACAAAATTCCCTTTATTCATATTCCAACCCAACCAAAAAGATCCCTTCCAGACGTTCCACCCGGTCTAAGGGAAAAAGCAGCATTAGAAATTTCGAAGTTGCTATCAAAAAGAGTCATCCAATCAGTCCCGGCAGACCAGCAAGGATCCGGAATCTACTCCAAATTCTTTTTGGTACCAAAAAAAACAGGGGACTGGAGACCCATACTGGATCTCAGCTACTTAAACAAGTTTGTCAAGAAAACAAAATTCCGGATGGTCACGCTACAGTCCATTCTACCCTTTTTGGGTCAGGACAATTGGATGCGCTCGATAGATCTTCAGGATGCGTACTACCACATCAAAATGAACCGACGCTCCAGGAGATATCTCCGCTTCAGGCTGGGAGCCAGTCACTACCAATTCAGGGCCCTGCCCTTTGGTCTCACTACAGCCCCCCGGGTGTTCACCAAATGCATGGCAGTGGTCACGGCTCACTTGAGATGCCAGGGATTCCAGGTGTTTCCATATCTGGACGATTGGCTCCTTACTGCCACCACCAGACATCAGCTTCTCCTATCCAGGGATTTCACCATTCAAACCTGTCAAGCTCTAGGCATTTCAATAAATTTCGAAAAATCTGCCTTGTCGCCTTGTCAGTCTATTATTTTTATAGGCGCCATATTAGATACACAGACCCTTTCAGCCAGACTCACAGAGCAGAGGGTGTTAGACATCCGGAACCAAGTATCCCTTCTCTTACAATGTGTCAAAGTCAAAGCCAGACTGGTATTGAAGGTACTAGGACTCATGGCAGCAGCTATTCCCCTTCTCCCCTTAGCTCGCCTTTACATGAGGATCCTCCAATGGATGCTCTTTACTCAGTGGTCCTTTCAACGACTCCCGATGTCCCATATCATACTGATAACTCAAGTATGCAAGAATCAACTGTCTTGATGGATCATGTCACCTCAACTTCTCCAAGGAAGACCCTTCACTCCCCCCCCCCAGTTGCCACGTTGACAACAGATGCCTCCCTGATCAGGTGGGGGGGGGGCATTATCAGGGCAGGACAGTCCAGGGCACGTGGCAACCCTTCGAGTGCCACTTGCACATAAATGTCTTAGAGATGAGAGCAGTGCTTTTAGCATTGCAAGCCTTTCACGACTCTCTTCATAAAGGGACTATTGCAATTCAAACGGACAACATGTCCGTAGTGTGGTACATCAACAAACAAGGCGGAACCAGATCATACCCTTTATGTCGAGAAGCACTCAGACTTTGGCAATGGGCGATCTCTTCTCAGTGTTTTCTGATAGCAACGCATATTCCCGGGAAATCCAACGTTATTGCAGACAAATTGAGCAGAGCAATTCTCATGCCACACGAGTGGTCTCTAAAGAAATCAGTTCTAGAAGAAGTATTCCTAAGATGGGGCCAACCTTGCTGCGATCTTTTTGCTACTCCCCAAAACAGCAAGTGTCACGACTTCTTCACTCTCTTCCCGTTACCAGACCATCCCACCAGAGACGCTCTAGTCCACGATTGGCCCCGGGGACTTCTGTATGCCTTTCCCCCCTTTCCACTCATACCTCAACTAATTCAGAAAGCCATCGTCTTGAGAGTGACAATGATCCTCATTGCCCCTTACTGGTCTCAACAGATATGGTTTCCCTTTTTTCATCGCTACCTTTTGGAGCAGCCTTGGCATCTGGACCCAGTACCAGATCTGATTACCCATCAATCAGGTCAGCTGCACCAATCTCTGTCTTCTCTAAACCTCACAGCATGGTTTCTCCGATTCTAACCTTAGCCAGGCGTCCTTCAATATCTCGGTCAGTCCGAGATATTTTTATAGCCTCTCATAAATCCTCTACCCGGAAGATTTATACTAGCAAATGGAAACATTTTTCCCTTTGGGCATCATCGAAAAACATAGATCCCTCTACTGCACCTATCCAGTCTATTTTAGACTTTCTAGCAGAACTCTTTCATTTAGGATCTTCTGCATCAACCATTAGAGTTCAATTGGCTGCCATATCAAATTTTCATGTTGGTGTCTCAGAATCCAGCATCATGGCTCACAAACTATGTAAAGCCTTCTTAAGGGGTGTATTTCTTCTCAAACCTCCAATCAAAGACCCTCCGCCTCAATGGAATTTGAACTTGGTTCTGGCATCTTTAATTCTTCCCCCCTTCGAACCAGCGGCTTCATGTTCTCTGAAATTGCTTTCTTGGAAGACACTTTTTCTGGTAGCTATAACTTCAGCGAAAAGAGTATCTGAACTCCATGCCCTGTGCAGTTGTCCTCCTTACTTAGTTTTTCACAAAGACAGGGTATCCCTCCGGACTAATCCATCCTTTTTACCTAAAATTTCTTCTCAAATTAACCTAAACCAAGTTATTGATCTCCTGCTTTTTTCCCTAACTATTCAAATAGGTCAGAGCAAAAGCTGCATTTTTGGATGTTCATCGCCAACTGAGATATTACTTAGACAGGACTAAACAACTCAGGAAATCTGATCAATTGTTTCTGTCATATGCAGAAGGTAGATTGGGCCTTCCAGTCACTAAAGTATCCCTTTCTAGATGGCTCACGTCTACAATTACTTTCATCTATGAGATCAGACATCAAAAGCTCCCCTCAAGACCTAGAGCTCATTCAACTAGGGCATTAGCTACATCCATAGCCTTTCAGGACAGGTTGCCAATAGATTCAATTTGTGCAGCAGCCACCTGGGCTTCTCCTCATACATTCATTTCACATTACAAATTGGACATGGTTTCCAGAAGCTGTGCCAATTTTGGTTCCACTGTTCTCAAGAGTCTGTTCCGATAGGCCACCCGGGATAAGGTGCTAGGGACTCGGTCCCATCCAGCAAGAATGAAGGCGAGATTGACAACTTAACATTAAGAAGTTATGTACCTACCATAACGTTCCATGTTAGTTGTCTTCTTCTCGCCTTCTTTCTTGCGTCCCTCCCTCCTTCCCCCAAGCCTGGACAGACCGACCGGAATTCTTTTGTGTTTCTTCTTCTGAAATTTGTTACTCCCACACTTCTCCCACCTCTTCCATCTTTACTGAGGTCTGCTTTTTCTTACGCAGACTGTTTGAGGTGGGTTACCCTACTCCATTCTATGGAGACTAGGATTGCTTGGTATAGCTATCAAACGAGATCTGAGTAGTTACCGCCTAGCATTGTGGGATATAGGGGAGCCTCGAGCCGGTGGAATTAGCTCTCGAGCTTTAGTATTGGCCGAGTCAGAGCCGAGGATCGGCTCCAAACCCATCCAGCAAGAAAGAAGGCGAGAAGAAGACAACTAACATGGAACGTTATGGTAGGTACATAACTTCTTATTCCTGTCACTGCTTTTTGCAGGATTCAAGGTAATCAGATGTTTCCCTATCTAAACAATCTGCTTATTCAAGCTCATTCTCCCAGCAGCCTATTACACAGTCTGGGGTTCACCACAAACCTCCAGAAATCAGTTCTGATGCCTTCCTAGGATCATATTTTCATCAGTTGCAGGTTTCAGATAGTTTCCATGTTGGCATCTTTGTCTGTCCGCAAGGCTCTTTCTCTAATAACCTTTCTTCTGTCTCTTCATCCTCTGGTGCCTGTCATGGACAGGGTATTTCTCAGGGTTCTGGAGTTCATGGCTTCCACCATTCCCATGCTACCTCTCACCAGACTCCATATGAGGAAACTTCAGTGGTGCCTCATATTGGTGTGACTTCAACATTATCACCCCCTGGAGTTCCCGGTACCCTTTCTTCCCTGTCTCGATATCTAGCTTCTGTGGTAGATTAATCAACTGCCTCTCAACCCAGGGCTTCCTTTTCAAACTCCATTTCCCACTCAGAAACTCTTCAAAGATGCCTCAGATAGGGGATGGGGTGCCTCCTGTGGTCCCATGAAGGTTCAGGGTCTCTGGCCTCCTCATCAGAAGTCAGACCACATCATCATAAAAGAGATGAGGGCTCTGCTTTTGCAAGCCTTTCACTCCCTCTTTCATTTCAGGCCCCTCAGAGTTTTCACAGATAATACCACAGTGATGTGGTATATCAACAAGCAAGGGGGCCAAAGTCATATCTTATTTGCAGACTAGCTCTTCAGGTCTGGAGTCTTGTTATCCAGTATCAAGTGACTCTTTAGGCAGTTTACATTCCCTCAAATAACAATCTAGTGGCAGACTCCTTAAGCAGGTCCAGCACATAAGCTCATGAATGGATACTTCACAGAGATGTGTTCCTGGACATTGTCCATCAGTGGGCTATTCCTCAAGTAGATATTTGTGCCTCCCCTCTGAACAGACAACTTCCTCTATTATATTCCAGGGTCCCAAGCCCTCTGGTTGGAAAGTGGATGCCCTGTCTTTTGCTTGGAAGGGGATGTTTCTGTGCCCCCTTTCCCCTTCCTCTATTGCCATGAGTTTTGTAAAAGATCAGACAGGACTCTTATCTTGCTGATGACTCCCTTTTGTTCCAGATAGCATTGGTTCCCCCTTCTTTCTTACTTGGCTAGAGACAATCACCACAAGTTACCTCTCAGGTTGGATCTTTTCACACAAGACAAGGAGTTTTTTATTTATCCTCACTTGTCCACTCTTAAACTTATACTGTTGGTGATAGGGTTCTGATCCCGTTTAGGCACCTATTTTCTGAGGATGTGCTTTGGGTTCTGCAAGAGGACAGAAGACCACTACTAGGAATCATATATGTCCAAATGGAATAGATTTTATCTCTGTTGCCTCCCTCACCATCAGGATCCTATACCAGTAGAGGTTCATTTGGTTCTCTCTTATCTGTGTGATCTGATCCATGCCAGGTTGGCATATTTTTGGTTAAAGCTCAAATGTCAGCAATTTCTGCTTGTCTACCCTTGAATCCGACTCTGGCCTCTAGGTTTGAGGTCAAGCAAGTCTTTAAAAGTGTCCTTCATATCAGGCCCCCTAGGAAGCCTATTCTGCCTTCTTGGGACCTCAGTTTTGTACTTGAAAACTTGACCCAGACTCCTTTTGAGCCTACTGTGTCAGCATCCTTGCAACATTGTATTTGGAAGACTGTTCTGCTTTTGCTCTTACTTTAGCCAAGAGAATGTATGAACTTCAGGCTGCCATGGTTATACCTCCTTTTTTAGTCTACAATAGAGACAGGGTGTCTGTCTGTACTAATCCTTCTTTTATTCCCATGTTTGGTCGATGAGTTGCCCCCTAATCAGTCTATTTATCGTCCTCCCTTTTTCCTCCTCCACAGACTGTCAGTGAGAAGATTCTTTGCTCCTTGGATTTACACAGACAGTTCAGATATTATTTGGATAAAATTAAAGCTTTTTTAATCTGAGCAGCTTTTTTTCATCCCAGGGCTTTGGGTTTAGCTCCTTCTAAGCAAACTGTCTCATCCTGAATTTCTAAAGCCATTTCCTTTTTGTTATTCTTTTCATGGTACATGCCTTTCCTCATCTGTGAAGGCACATATTACTAAGACAGTTGCCTCCACTGGTGCCTTCTTCAAGGGTTTGTATACCATGTCTATCCTTGAGGCTGCTACTTGGTTCCTCTGTCCATATTGTCACTAAACATTACAAGTTGGATGTTGTTTCCAGGGCCACAGCAAGCCTTGCCAGGGCTATCCTGCATGGGTCTGTAGAGGGCTGTTCTCTGCCTCTCTCCTCCCAAGTATCCTTTTGAGCTCTTATACACTTCCTTAAGTGTAGAATACCTCCAAAGTGATATGGACGGACATAGTACAATTGTTTATAATCTTACCATAATAGTAGATATCCTTTTCTTCACTGTTACAATATTTGGTCCCTCCCTTCTTCTCCCACTCTTGCTCTGTCTTCTGATTGCCCTCCTAGCTGATGGGTCCTTCTCCTTTCTTCCTTCTTTATTTTTCCATCTGGATACACATGTACCTATTTGTCCATTAGGGCATTCTGTTCCTCCTGGGTGTTTTTCATTTCTGACTGTATGTATATGTATATCACCTTTATGCCCTATGTCATGCACAGGGAGCATAGGTGTGATGTATGATACCTATAAGAGCAGAAGACTTTGGTATGCTGGCTAGATGTTGGGAAAGCCTTGGCAGGAAATCCCTTAGGTAAAGAATACTACAACAGTGAAGAGAAGAACATCTACTATTACGTTAAGATTTTACACAACTGTATTTTCTCCCTTCTTTTGGAAATGGCCAGGGGCAATTACCAAAAGCTTTCTCACAGACTGGATATACTCACACAAGAACAGGGGTGTTTGACACACTCCAACATCAGTCAACTTTGACTGCCTGGATTATATGGTCTTAAATGCTTTTAGGCACCTGCTTACTGAGGATGTGCAGCAGGTACTAACATAGACAAAAACAGTCTGCTACTAGAAAATCATTTATTTGCAAATAGAAAAGGGCTAGTTGTTCTCTGGTTTTACAATATTTGTGTGAGTTACTATCCTATGGCCTTTCATATTCCTCTATCAAGGTTAATTTATTGGCCATTTCAGAGTATCTGCCTATGGATCCTCCTCTTTCAATACAGTCCCATTTCAAAAGGTTTTTGAAAGGGATGTTGCACAAGAAGCCTCCAAGTAAACTGGTGGCCCCTCCTTGGGATCTCAATTTTGTGTTAGAGAAGCTAGGATTTGCACCATTTGAACCAGCTAATTTGGCTGACTTGAGATTCCTAACATGGAAAACAGTTTAGCTGACTGTTCTGACCACTGCAAGAATATCTGAGTTGCAAGCTCTTATGGTGAGTCAAGTCCATCTTATTTTCTACAGGGACAAGGTTTCTTTGAGAAATAATCCTTCTTTTATGCCTAATGTGGTATCCGAGTTTAAGCCAATGTATCTGTCTCCCCATTTTCTTTTCTGAACCTAAAAATGATGGAGAAAGGATACTCCATACTTTGGATGTCGACAAACAATTCAGGTACTATGTTGACACAACTACATTTTTCAGATCTTCAGATCAATTGTTTATTTTTTGTAAAGGTAAGAAGGGACAGCCTGTGTCAAAACAGATCATTTCCAAATGGTTGTCTAAGACTCACCATAGTAAAATGATTCCTGGCAGGGTCAAGTCCCTCTCTACCATGGCCTTGGTTTCATCTATGGCTTTTTGTAAAGGGTTGGATTTTAAAACTAATCTAGAAGCTGCTAATTGGTCCTCTTGATACACTTTTGCAAAGCACTATAAACTTGATTCATTTTCGAGGTCCAGGTCAGGCTTCACTAAGACCATTCTCCAAGGGATGCTGGACTCTTCTCCTTCCACCTCCCAAATGTAGTAAGCTAGGGTGAACTACTCATGTAGCTAGGGATACTGCAGCCATGATCAATATGATGAATGTAGTACAGTTGTGTAAGAGAACTTACTATAACAGTAGATGTTCGAATGATCACTGCTGCTGTGTCCTCTCCCTCCCTCCATTCCACTTGTTTTTTTTATGTAGTTTTCATGCCAGGGTGTGGACATTTTAGTTTTTGTTTTTTCTAGTATTGTTCTTTCAGGGCTCAGCCTTTCTGTCTCTGTTGGCAGGAAAACACTGAAGGGCTTGATGCCCAAACCTGTCTTTTAGTCAGCTCAGCTTGAACTAACTAACAATTTGGGTATATGGAAGATGCTCTGAAGCTTTGGAAGCTGGCCAGCTGTTTTATCCTTGGCAGGATGTAACCCATATAGATAAGGCTACAGCAGCAGTGATTATTCAGACATGTTTTGGTAAGTTCACATACAACTGTACTTTCTTCTGATATCTACGGTATTATCACCATTATACAGTAGTTCAGCAATGAAGAGAACAACTGCTCTTATCTGCTTTGCAGACTAGCCATGATGATTTAACAACAGATGCTTTAAATAAACTAAACAGATACTTCTGTGGATGACCACAAAGATGTGAGGTCTTCCGACCCAGTCATGGATCTTTTGACCTCTTATATGAAGACTTCCTCTCTTCTGCAAAGAGTATCTTCACAACAAACTATGGTTAATCAGTGTCTTTTCACTAAGTTGAGATGAAGCCCTGCTGTCTGCATTTTCTTCAGCCCTCCAGTTATATGAGTTCTAAAAATAGAGAGGGGGAAGACAATCCTAATCACTCTTCCTTGTGAATACATTCCTTGTTTATAGTTAGTGGCTGGTCTCCAAACTACCCTTGTGCAGTTATCTCTGTACTCATCAGCAAGGAAAAACTACTACTTCCAGACCTCTCATTCTGATACATTGGAAGAATTAGATATTTAATCTGTGGATGTTCTGTCCATTCAAAAAAAATCTAAGAAGCCTATCACTTGAAATCCTGCTTGTCTAAATAGGAACATTTTTCTCACTAGAAACAGAATAATGGTCTGAGTGCTTTTTCGACTTTAGTTACTCAAATTATGAAGTACTTTCCTCCTTGTTTGATTCCCTGTATAAGTACAAGTACAGAATAGTAGCTATATGGGTACACAAGCAGAAATATTTATCTTTTGCTGGGTAATGACCTCAACATTTTTCTCCTCACTTGTTTTTTTTTTTTTTGGCAGCTAGGCAGATAGTTACATAGAGAGATAGAAAGACAATTAGCTTGACAAACTGTGGTAGCTGTACATTTTGTATGGTAGCTGTATATACCCTTCATTGATTACCCCCAGTTTACTCATATGTATATATATATATAAAATGTTAGGGTTTTCTTTTGTTATTTGTTATACTTCTATAACATATAAGCATTTTCCATTACTTTATTTATAGTAGGAGGGACTGAATGTGGTTATTGATCAGGGTTTTTAGCTTTTTCTCCTAAAAAAAAAACTCAACAAAAAAAAGAAAATATATCTATCCCTTAAACCATCATCTTTAAAAAAAGTCAGAGATTATTCCAGACCCAAAACTGAGGAACTTTTTCCTACAGAACAAAATGTATGCAACACATATTGAATGGGCCCCAAACCCCTCAAGAACTCTGGCACCTATGGAGGGTCTTTAAACTATCATTAAAGGAGGTATTACGACCTACATTGGAAAAGCTGGCTATGAACAATAGACACACTTAATATAATACCCTACCCCTGGATTCCTTATTCAATTGAAAAAAGAAAAAATCCCAATCTGCCCCTAACCTTAGACTTTTGTTTGATACATCAATATACCCTATCAACTAATATTTAATAATCAGAACACTTTATACAAAATCCCACACACACACCCACATATATAAACAGAAACAGATCCAAGCCAAGCCAATATTGACTAATAACTACAAGGTTGCCCACCACACTCTCCCCTTTTTCTCTCTTAACATTTTTTTTCTTCTTTCTATATATATTATAGCAGATACACACCACAACATCCCTAAAATCTAAACACACATGTTGCACTATCAGCTTTTGCAGATGACTTAAATTGTTAACAATAAAAAATCACATTTTCCAATCAATCCTAAACTCCCACAAATCTTTTTATTTCCCGAGTCCTCTTACAACAAATATATACAAATCTTAAATATCTTGGTATCCATTGACAACAATCAAGCTTCCAGCTGCTCAAAAACATCTACTAAAAACATGTCCACCATCCAGCAAAGATTTACAAAGATGGAAACTTATGAATTTAGCTTTCTTGTCCAACTCAAACAGGTCTGGTCTATCTCAAACTTTAGCAGCAAAAATCAAACCCACTTCTCGAAATCAACAAATAATTGATCATATGTGCAATATCAAGCACTAAAAAAACAATCTGAAAAGTTCGTACAAAAAAATGGTTACTACTCCAACCTTGTCATGGGGAAACAGCCATTCTTCATATTCACAGCTCATAAATTCATTATAAGGGAGCCCCAAGAGCTTTTTGGCAAACTATGGAAGATGGAACTTATAGATGTGATTCATACTGAATGACTCCCATTCATCATTGTGTGCATAAAAGCTATCCTTATTCCTGTTAATCTACTGGAACCCACAGCCAACCCAATTTTTACTATACCTCTGCATTACCATTAGCTATATAGACAAAGATACATTTATAATCTAGATAGAAAACTCTGCTACAAGAGGACTGACATACCTTTAAGCATTACCTACTACTAGTATTTTTTCTTTTTTAAAATTGGGGAATAGGAGGGGTTGAGAAGGATGTCAGCCTCCCTCCCCTTACCAGTGGAATCAACAAAAAAGTAAACAAATGTAGCACAGTCATTAAACATGTTTCAGTTATCTTCTCTTTAATTCTTCTTAATTAGTGGGGTGGCTTTCTTGGCCTTCCCACTTGTGGCCTTGTGATGTGATGGTATTTCATGTTGCCCTAAAACAATTTATGCAGGAAATCATTCACTGAAGGTCTCCAAAATATCCTATTTGTCTTGTTGCAATCTCAGTTTCATGAGTAAAAAGGTGATGCTACTTCCTTTTGAACCTATTTATTATCTGATCTTGGAAATCCTTCATACCAGTGCATTTTTTAGTGACAGTTAACATCGGCAAAAAGGTTCTGAACTACAGTTCTTAATGTATAAAGGCCTTTATAGACTTTTACAAAGTCTTTCACAAGGACAGAGCTTCAATGAAAATTAATCCTTCATTTGTGCCTGAAGTCGACAGACCTTGCTGCTTTGCCAGAGATGGTCTACACCTATACCTTTTAAGCTTTCAAATATTGTCTAAAACATTGTTCACTACCACAGTGTTTTTTTTTAGTCAATGCCAACCTGATTAACTTTCCAGCATAGCACAACAAACCCATGACAACCTGAAGGTATTACTGGTCAGTGCCATTAGTCTAAACAGAAAACTCCACTCCCTCCAAGCCCTCGAAAATGTAGGCCTCTATGCAGTTATGGAGACATGGTTTAAAGCTGTGGGTAGAACATTGACAGTGCAAGGCTATAATGCCTTTCACACATTTAGATCTGCTATTGCATGGCAAGGGAAAAAAGTTGGAGGTGTTTCAATATTCATCAAAAACACCTCAAGACTGGTCAAGCAATAGGACTCAAACTACTCCTTGTCCAACTCTCCATAAGAAGAGTTCCATACCATATCATTGCAGGTTATAGGTTCCCCTTGTATAAACCAAGGCAAGCATACTACATACCTAAATGTACTGGAGTAGCTCTAGTGCTGGCTGACTTCAGCTACCCACTATAAACTAGGAAACCTACACAACATCCAATATGCAGGCCCAGAGATTCTTGGACTTTGTAAACAAATATGTTCTGGACCAACTAGTCCGTACACCCACTAGGGGCGTCAGCATTCTTTACTTGATCCTCACAAACATGGAGAAGCTTTGCACTCACCTGAGTATTACATTCTCACTTCTCACCTTTGATGAAGCTGTTTCCTTTGAAATGAAACTAAAACCTGTCATGCCATCCAGTTCTAGTACGTTTAGAAATTATTCCAAAGCAAACTGCCTACTACTGAGTGACACCCTGGAAAAGTTCAAGCCCTTACAAGCCAGATGAATACTGTTGCCTGTGTGGAATTGTTCACAGAATCCCTATACCATCATGTAAACAAATGCACTGAGACAGGTGTACCCACACAAAATAAGTATATGATTAACTCAAAGAATAAACTACCCTGGTAGAACCCAATATTAACAAATTATAGAAGAAAAGAATGAAAACCATGACCAAAACAAGGAAGTGCAATGCCCAGCAATACAAAAAGAAAAAAAACCCTCCTCAAACTAAATATGTAACTAAGGAGCCATCTCAAATACACTAAAGCCATATTTGAGGTAAAGGTTGCCTTGCAAGTAAATGACAACTATAAAGCCTTCTTCAGCCATGTATACCACCTCAAAGGTAACACACAACAGTGTGCTGAATGAATTGTGAATAAAATCACCTATATGTAACAAGACGATATGGCAAACCTCAAATTTCACCCCACTGCCCCCCCCCCAACAATTCATAAGAGATACCCTCAACCTCAGTTTCCCAGGCTACTGCTAACAAATAGGTCCTCAGTGAGCTCACCAAAGCAAAAAATACTGCAGTTATGGGTTCTGATAATATTTTTACAAAACACATGAACCTGTACAACAGGGAAAGTCCATTCAAAACTGGTAGCCTAAAAACTTAAAATGAAAAGTTCAAATGTAAAGTATATTTATTTAACCATTTAAAAATAAAAAATAAATAACCAGGATTAAGTGCCTTTGTATCTCCCAAGAGACTTCATCGAATGACAAGTTTCCAGTTTCCCCTCATTTTATATCTTTACTGAATTAATTAGTGGGAACTTTAAAAAACAAAATTAGTCATTAACATTTTAAAGGTACACACCCACTATTTAAACTCTATGATTCCCTAGAATTATAAAAGAGCTTCAAATATGACGCATGTGACTTATAAAGTATTAAAATTCCTTTAAAATCTTTTAAAAAACATTGAAACGTTTTAAACATGGTAATAGAAAATGAAAATGTGAAAATGTAAACAAATATAAATAAAAATAAAAACTAGCTCTCAGTTCAGCTTTCTTAAAATTGCTTAAGAAGAAAGAAATCCAGGGCTATGCATGATCTTTAAAATTCCAAAAGCATTGTTAATAGACATGCACCCATATAAAAATACTTCTATTAAAATAATTCAAAACCAAATTCTTATTTTCAGGACGTTAAGCTTCAGTCCTGGTTGCAAAGCAGTACTGTCATTCAGACGGGGGCGGGCAAACCTTATTTAACGTAAGTTGCTAGATTACTTCTTTATACTAAAGGAGATTTTTCCCAACCCCCCCCCCCCCCCCCAGGATTCCTTTCATCAATTTCAATAATTCTAAATAAAATCTGTTACTGTTACTGCAAGTTTCTGAGTGTCTAGCTAGGGCATTGTTGACATTCTTTTTGCTAATGTTGTAGTTATGCTCATGTAGCCTTTTTATGAACACCCTCTCTGTTTTGCCTATATAGAACCCACCACACCCAGAGCATTTAACCATGTAAATAATTTCTGTTGTATCACAGCTTCCATTCTTAAAACTTGACTTGGACTTCGTCATTATTTAAAATCATGCTTTCCCCTTCAAAAATCCAGGGACATTGTTTACAAGCTCCACATTTTTGTACCTACTGTGTGCTTTCCATCCTTTGTATACTTATTTCCTTCAAGTATTTTCTTAAAGTTTTATGAATAAAAAATGGTTCATTACCTATCACTTTACCTAGTTTATTATTACCCTTCAAGAATTTCCAGTGTGTTTTATAATGCTCTTAACATTACCTGACAAGTCATTGTAAGCCACAATACAGGCTCTATTGAAATGTGTGCTATTGCATTCCAAGGGATGCATGGGTTCATTCTTAACCAAATTCCCTCCTTCTCCTAATAGGGGTTTAAATTTTGTACCCCATGAGTCTGATACATCAATAATAATTTCCTGTAAAATGGGTAGAAGATATTCCCTCTCAATAACCATTTTTAAAGTAAATTAATTTCTTCTTCCAAATTATTATAACTCAAGCTTATCCTGGCAACTGTAATGCATTGACCCCTAACAAGATTCTTCTTAAGCGTAAAGGGATTCAAACTGGTACAATGCAAATAGGAATTACTGAAAGTTGGTTTCCTAAAAATTTTTAATTTAAAACTAACCCCTGTTTGCTCATCTTGAACATCTAAGTAACTAATAGTTTTCCTATTAACAGTGAAAGTAAATTTTAAAAATGGTATGGAATTATTCATAAACTCTATAAATGTGCTAATGTTTTCTTCTAAGCCACTCCATAAAATAAATATAGCATCTAAAAACCAAAAATAACACTTGATAAACTTAAAATATTCAGATGGGAAAATATTGTTTTCTCCCAGGCCAACAAAACTGCATTTGCATAGATAGGGGGACATGCGGCCCCCAATGCTTCTCTTTTCACATGCTTAAAAACTTCCCCTCAAAATAAATAAAATTATTATTTAACATTAAATCTATAAAATCCAACAAGCTACAAAAATGCTGTCTTTATTAACTGAGTATCTCCTTTGTTATTTTGCAAAATTTCATCTTTTTACCATTATTTTTTGAAATACTGTTTTTCTGAATGTTTGTCCTTTGGATTTATTTGATAAATTGTAACTCAGTCATTATATGCTTGTGTTATGTTCATATACATTACTGGTATCTAAGTTTGTCAGTATGAGTGGTTAAATGGCATTAGTTGCTTTTTAACAATTTTTGTAACATCTTAACCATTATCCAGTGATACTGTAATTTGTTTTTGAAAATTGTCCATTGTAAATTTTAACTCATCTATAGATATAAGTATTTTGAGTTTGTTTACTAAGGTAAAATGCTGAGGTAACTGAACACTATAATTACTGTGAACTTGAACTTGCACTATGATGCACAGGAATCTCAGCTGGGGAAAAGTACATGCAGGAAATTAGTTTTTGGAAAATAACTTATCAAGTGTCAGTCATTCATAGAGTAAGACCTATTAAGCATATTCTTGTTAGTCAATCAAAAAAAAAAAAAAAACAAGTCAAGATATATTCACCACTGTATTACCAATGCTTTACTACTGAATTTTTAACTATTAGTCGTACTGATGATCTTTTATTTATCTGTAAGCTGTTCTGTTACTAGCTGCATGATTGAGAGACCTGAGTCTACGTATTTTTGTCAGAGTGGATACAGGCTCAGTCTTGACTCTGTGTTTCATGGAAAGACCCTTTTTGGAATGCACAACATAAAGAAAATCTAGTGCCATGTTTTAATATTTTTTGCAATGTCATGCACCAATACAAAGTATTTTGCTGCAGAAAAAAGGAGTAGAAATTGGTTTAATAAATAATGGGTATTGTAGAAAACTTGTAAATTCTTCCCTGTTTTGTAGCTGGATTTGTGGCACAGAGGGATACAGTACTGATAGAGACCCAGACAACCTGGTATTGACTAGCAACCTGGGTGCTGAAGAAGCCAAATTGGATTGCTGGGAAAGAGCAGTAGAAGTCAACTTGCCCATTTATGTGCCCATAGTCCACTGTAAAGGTGACACATAACAGAGGCTTGACGTCGAGACAAGGCCACAGGAAAGACCATATGCTGCATCAAACAGTGTTTACTTATTTTTTATCTAAATTTTATTGTATGTTAATAACAGATAAAGAACAATACAATTTTTAATACTAGTCAACAATGTTGAAAACCAAAGTTAGAAAAAGAGAAAAAACACTAAAACACAAACACTTAAACTATATACAATATATACATAGCTCAACAAAATGTACCTGACATAAGTGACTTCAAAATAGCATAATCATCTAACTAAGCCACCATTAGGGATACAGTCATCTGACCAAATTATCCATAAAATCTTTCTACTGCTGTGGAAGGCATGATGTACGGCTAACATTTTTAAAGGAATACACAATGTAATTCACATGTTGATGCAGACGATTTTGCAAACAGTCTGGTCTCAGTGGTATTATCTGTTTCCACTATCGGGCTCCTAAACATTTAACTATACTTGCCATGAGCCATGCTTTTTCTAACTGGTAGTTAAAGTCTCCACTGTCCTGCAGCCTCATCTCAAGATGCAAAATTACCAATCTAGTGAATGTGGTAAGTCTAGAGTTGTAGATATTACATGGATAAAAGCTCTCCATTGTAGTTTGACATGCAGACAGTGCCAGAACACATGCAGATTGTTAGCCTCTGTCACATTACAGTTTCCTAGTCACTTTTCCCATCTGTCCCCATTGCTGATGAGACATATCTAGCTGCTTGTATGCCCTCTACCAGCTTTGCATTAGACAATTGAGAGCCACTGCTTTTAGACTCAGTAAATTTCTGCAGATGGTACCAATTTTACTAGTGAGAAGTCTTGCTCACTTCTTGCAGGGCAGAATTCTCTTGACAATTTCAGCCATGTAGATTTTCTTAGACCAAATGTGGCCTAATTGCCTAAGGGAAATCCACTCACTGTGCTCCAATTGCTATAGCCCCTGAAGAGATTAGAAATCTTCAATGAAGGAGAGAGACTCTTATCTAAGATGTGTTTCCACTCAGAAATCCCTCTAGTGATCCAGTGCACCCTAGACAAATAGTTGAAAGTACTTCTGATTTCAAGATGATGCACGATAAAATCTGCGGGCCCTCTGCCCCATCTCAGACACTAAACTGAAGACCTGCTTGGTATAACTGATTGAACCATGAGAGAGGTAAGCACAGACTATGGTCATTCCACTCACTTCTAATACTGGAGACCTCAAATGAATCTGTGTTCACTACTCTTATGGAGGAATTTGAGCTGGGATACCAGTACATATGTGCTAATGTGGAGTATCCCAAGCCCTCCATAAAACCTTGGATGATATGCTGTATTTTTAGAAATCCTATGACCTTTATCCCCTAAAACAGCAGAGTCAATCATTCCCTGAATAGAACCACTAGGGTGCTGAGAGTGGGTGTGTAGATAAAGTAGTGTAGTAAAAAAAAAAAAAAAAATGGCGGCACTGTGTATAGCAGTGGATACTTCAGCTCAGAAAGGAAATGTGCAATGTTTGTCCTGTTCTATGTCTAAATTAAGAGAAAAAAGTAAATCAGGGAAGACTGCTAACATTAAGCTAATTTACAGTAGAGACACTATTCTGGAAATTCGATCCTCAGGCCTGCTGTGTAACAGATTTGATGAGCTGCTGTCTGTGGGGCCTGTGAGGCCTACAGCACTTCTTGAGTTACAAGAGCTGGGAATTTGCTCAAACATGGAACAAAATGCCTGGTATGTACAGAATCAAAATTACTGGATCATGGTAAGAGAAGAAAATGCAAGAGGTGTGAGAGAACATGCAATAGAGGATCACCGAGGGAGTGATGGGTACATCTTAAAATGTGTGGATGATGTTACAGTCACCAAAACCATCATTATGCGAGACAACCAGAAACCCTGGTTGAGAGGTGTACAAACTACTGAAAGCAAGGAATGCAGCCTTCAGGTCTGGAGACAGGGAAGCCCTCAGAACAGCCAGAGCAAATCTGAACAAGGGAGTGAGGGAAGCAAAATGCCCCTATGACAGAAAGATCCAGAGCTACTTCTCTGACCAAAAAGACCCAAGGCACCTATGGGAGGGTATCAAGTCCATAACTGACTACAGACCCCTGTCTTCACAATGTGAGGACAACAAGGAATTCCTAAATAAGCTGAATGTCTACTTCAGCAGATTTGAGGAAGGGCACAGAACGACAGCAAAGAAAATGCCCATCGGCCATAACGAGAAGATGCTCACCCTCAACCCAGCTGATGTCCACAGGGCACTGCGCAGAGAAAAGCAGCTGGGCCTGACAACATCCTAGGGTATGTGCTCAGGGACTGTGCAGTGCAACTAACAAATGTCCTCATGGATATCTTCAATAACTCTCTGAGTCAGCAAATAGTTCCGAAATGCTTCAAGGATACAACAGTCATTCCATTACCAAAGAAGTCTCCACCATCTTGCCTAAATGACTACTGCCCTGTAGCCCTCACCTCCACAGTGATGAAGTGTTTTGAAAGGCTGGTCAAGGATGCCATACCATCTGGGCTGCCTGTTAATCTTGACCCTCTGTAGTTTGCTTACCGAGCAAACCGCTCTACGGCAGATGTCATCTCTCTAGCACTCCATCTATTGCTGGAACACCTTGAGAATAAAAGCACCTTCATGAGGGTACTTTTCATTGACTTCAGCTCTGCTTTTAACACAGTCATCTCACTTCATCTGGTAATGAAGCTACTCCAACTGGGCGTCAGCACTCCACTTTGTAACTGGATTCTTGACTTTCTCACAGACAGCTCAGAGAAGTGCTTTTGTACCTATCAGTAACCCTGTGGTTTCTGCCTTCCATGATATTTGTGAAAGAGAAATTAGGTGTTTATATGACTTGAAATTAAAACAAAAAAGATATAATCTAACATATGATGAAAATGAGGCTATGAAGGAACTTGAAAAAAAATGTGAACATAATCATAAAGCAGACGGATAAAGGGGGTGTGGTGGTTCTAATGCAACAGGAAGAGTATGTGGATTCAATGTATGCTTTTTTGAATGATGTAAATACTTTTAAAAAAGTGAAGCCTAATGAAGTTAGGAAAATAATTTCTGATATAATTATGATAATTTATGATATGCAATTAAGTGGTGAAATTGATTTAGAACTGTTTAACTTTTTATCTGTACCATGTCCATGTATACCCCGAATATACGGGATAACAAAGGTGCATAAGTCCATTGATAAGCCCCCGATGAGACCTATAGTCTCAGGCGGAGGCTGGATCACAGAACCTTTGTCAGTATATTTACAGAGGAGTCTTTCACAATATTTACAACTATGTCCTGGAGTGATTAAGGATACTACTGACTTTTTATTAAAACTGAAAGTATGGTATGAGAGTAGAGAAGTGAGAGATTTGCATTATATGTTTGTAACACTAGATATAACTTCATTGTTTACTGTCACACCGATCGAATATGGCATTTCAGCCATACGTGAATTTATGAGTACAGGGACAAGTATGATAGTAACGGATGTGGAAAAAATTTGTTCAATGTTGCAGATAGTGTTGACAAAAATGTTTTTTATTTTGAGGAAGAATGGTTTCTACAGCAGACAGGTGTGGCCATGGGTACTCCCATGGCCAATACCTATGCTAACCTTGTGCTTCATCAGTGGGAGAAAAAGTATATAAGTACTGATGTAAATGTTTTAAACAAGAAGATTGAATTTTATTCAAGATTTGTAGATGATTATTTTTTTTTATATGTAATGGGAGTATGGAAGAACTGTTATAATATGTGGCCTATTTAAATAATACTACAAATTTCCTTAATTTTAAAACGAACTGTTCTCCTGATAGTATATTATTTTTAGATGTGCTATTGAAGAAAAAGGAAAATATCATTCATACGAGTGTGCATAGGGAAGAAGTACAGGTTAACAGATATTTGCATTGGCTAAATATGCACCCCCCCACGTCTTTAGAGGAATAATAAAGGCCCAGTTGTATAGAGTAAGTAAGATGAATACTGATGAGACTATGTTTGAATACCAAATAAATAATATGATAGAAGAGTTTGTTAATAGTAGGTATAATCATAAAGATGTTATGGAAATGGTAGAAAAAGTAAGGGTGGCTAGAAGTGAGGATGCAAGACCAATTTTTACTCATGGAAAGCAAATGGTAGAAGAGTTTCAGAAAATAATAATATTAGATATGTTACTACATATAATTTAAGAACAAAAGAATTACAGAAAATAATAGTGAAAAATTGGGTGATTCTTTTAGCTTTACCTGAACTACATAATATAATAGATTTTAAACCATTTTTTCATATAAGAATTTAAAAAGTTTAAAGAGAAAACTTTGTTATAAGGATTTTAAAAGTTTAGTTAAAACAAAATAGGGCATAAGTATGGGACTCATGTTTGTATGGCATGTAGTTGTGTTGACATAGAAAAATGTTTGTACATCCTACTTCTGGTTGGATATTTAACTTTTCTTGTGTAGCAACTTGTAATAGTATTAATGTGGTCTGTTTACCCACCTGCACGAAATGTAGATCATTTTATGTAGGGAAAACAACAAGGAGGCTAAAAGACCACATAATAGAACACAAATCTGACATTAGAAGGAAAAAGGATAAAAATGCACTATGTAAAGACATATTGGATAATGGAATAGACCATACTTTTACCTTTAGAGTAATAGAAAATGTATATAAAGACATGAGGGGTGGAGACTTGAATAATTATCTAGAAAATATGTATGTATGAGTGGATAATTAGGTTCTATGCAGACAATGAACCAGGTATAAATAATAAGATTAGTATTAAGCCTGTTCTTGTTAGGATGCAACAATATAATTTCTAAATTTTTATAAGTTTGGAAGTATATATAGGTTAATTATAATTTTAATAAATGTTTACTTGATGGTGTTTTGTGATTGGATAGCTGTGGTCACATTGTATCTATCCTGCTCTCTTTAAATGAATGAGAAAATGTAGTATGATGTTTAGCACTGAAGAAGGTTGTTTGACCAAAAGCTTTGCTTGTTGCAATAAAGACTACTGTGTTTTTTCTGATGGTGGACTTATTTATATCGCAAAGTTCCTGTAATCACATTTGCACAGGTAAAAACACACTCTCTAAAGCCATGAACACAGCATCCATGGGACCTGACAACATCCCAGGCTGTGTTCTGCATGAACTACAGAATGAACTAGAACCCCATCTAAGTACCATGTTCAATCATAGCCTCACGTCTAGCTTTGTGCCCACTGTATGGCACACAGTGACGGTTATCCCACTCCACAAAGTGGGCACCACCACGGACCCGGGAACTTCCACCCTATTAGCCTGACGAGCCTGGTCTGCAAGGCTATGGAACGTATCATCATGGAACTTATAAACAATGACATTGGTAATCTCCAAACTCTGGACCCCACCCAGTTTGGGTTTGTAAAAGACATATCATGTCTCCTAAACCTGATAGACTTCTTTGAAGCGGCCACCAAGGCCATAGATGAGGGTAAGGTGGTTCACACAGTCCATCTAGATCTCGCCAAGGCTTTCGACACCATCCCCCATTCTGGAATTATAGATAAACTCACTAAACTAGGTGTAAATCCCTATGTCACAAGATGGGTTGCCAACTGGCTCACTGACAGAACCCACACTGTGAAAATAGCAGACTCCAAATCCGACTTCAGACCAGTGACAAGTGGAGTACCACAGGGTTAAGTCTTGGGTCCTCTCCTGTTTGATATCTACTTCTCAGAAATACAGGCTAACACAGAAAATCTTTGGCTAATGAAGTTCGCAGATAACTGCAAACTAGGAGCCATAATTAAAACTCCTAACAATGTGGACATCCTACAAAAGGGCCTCACTGAGACAAATGCCTGGTGTCAAAGCCATGGCCTCAAGCTCAGTGCCAAAAAGTGCATTGTCATCCCTTTTGGTAAAAACTCTGTACCCATGACCTACCACATAGGCGGTAGTATACTTAACACTGGAAGTGTGATAAGAGACCTTGGCACACAGGTGGGCAGTAGTCTCTCCTTTGATAATCACATCACCACAGTAGCCAGGAAATCCTTCTATGTGGCACACCTCATCACAAAAGGTTTCTCATCCAAGAAAAAAGAGATCATTGTTCCCCTCTACTCATCACTCATTAGACCCATTATAGAGTATAATGCCCCTTTTGGTATGTACCTCACAAGACATTTACAACAACTAGAAAGGCCGCAGAAATACCTCACAAAGAGGATTACCAGCCTCAAACAGATGCCCTACACAGACCGTCTCAAAAAACTCCAGCTTTACTCCGTCACATATTGCCTACTCAGAGGCGATCTCTGCCTAACATACAAAGCTATATCAAACTTAGAGCTGTCAGACATGCTCCACTTAAAGAAATCCCAGTCCCTCCGAGCTACATGCTCTAGAGACCTAAACCTTGTCACCACAATAAACAGAACATGCTGGAAGGATAGTTTCCTGTCCCAGAGACTTTCCATACTCTGGAACAAACTACCTATCTGTATCAAGCAAAGCTCCTCATTAGCAGTCTTCAAGAAAAATCTTGATGATTGGATGGGAGATAGGAAATTCATCTCGGGGATCACTTCTGTGGCTCTGCTCGACAGGGGCACAAGAAAATAATTTTCTTGGGTGGCGAAAGCCAGGGTACCTTTTTGGCTAGGCTTATATAGGCCCTAGGGCCAATAGCCTAGTACCTACCTATGAACCTATAAAGAGAACTTAAAAAGTCAATGGATTTGTACTTGTTCTCAGCCTCCTTGAATATACCGTCACTAAATAGCAAACCTAACTTCCTCTGTCTTACCACCATTTCTTCTCCTCTATACTAAAACATTTACAACTTAAACTAGTCTACTTCATCATTTTTTTACCTAACACTATCTCCTTTCCTTCTGCTGCAGTATTCTTCATAACATTTTTATATATAATTGTAACTGCATATATATGATAACTGTTCTACAAGTTTTATTATGAATGATTATAATATTAACTGTGTTTGTAATGGTTACATTTTTTGTAACTATGTTTTGGAGCTTTTCTCCCCGGGCCTCTGCTGAAAAAGGGCTTTTGCTCAGACAATCCCGGTTAACAAATGTAAAATAAAATAAATAAATAATAAATAATAAATAAATAATTGGACAGGCTACACTGTAAAATAGCTGACTTAGATAAATTACATTGAAGACCCTGACACCTTTTTTAAAATGCTAGAAAACATCTAAGCCCTTATAGAAAACAGCAGGAAGGCTGGAACTGTACAAAGCACAATCATCAGCAAACATAATGAATAAGAGAATAAGTGAAAAGAGCCCTCTACTCTGGTCTGGGTGGCCAGTGTTAACCTTATCTGAAAAGCTAACTACTCCATTATCAATAGGAAGAGATTAGGCAAGAGAGTGGGCATCACTATTGTGTGCAGAGGCCTTTTACACCAGGATGGGATAAGCCCCTGTTAACAAGAACCCTAAAGGTAGACAATGAGTATAAATGATGTATCCATTCCGATAATTTCTTCCCTGTGTTCCTGCAGTGGACTGTAAATAAAAAGTATCAATCCCTTTTCTAATATCAGAGAAAACAATCCATTCTTTTGCATCAGAGATTTAATATTTGCTCAAAAATGCAATTAATTTAGACCAATTACTGCTCCCCCTTTAACAAAACCTACATGCCCCTCTACAATAAGATTACTCATAACTTCATCCAACCTAGTGGCTAGTAGCTTGATGAAGCTTTTCATAAACAAACTGATAAGAGAGATAGGTCAGAAATCCATCAGTGGAGAGACAGAAATCTTACTTTTGGGAATTACTGTGTTGATTGTCTGATTAATATAAGGTGGATGGTTTTCTACTGGGTCTACTGAATTGAATACTGCTTCTAAAGTTTTGAATACCACATTCCCAGCCCATTTATAGAATTCTGTAGGAAAACCATCTATTCCTGGGGCCCCGCAGAATTTCATATAGAAAATACCTTGCAAGGAGATCTACCTACCCAAGGAGTGGGCTATCTCATCTGATAAAGGGTGAACAAGATATGCTGCAAAGTTCCATTGGGATGGATGTGTATCTACTTTCTTTTTTTTTTTTTTCAAAACAAGTTTATTGTTTTAACATATAAGAGAAATATCATAACAATTTTATACAAATAATTAAAAATAGGTATTATTATAATATTCAACAAAACAACTAAAGTATTTACAAAGACATCCACTACAATCAGATCAATTAATTAAACTAAAATACTGTGCTATTGAAATTAGAATTTTTTTAACAAATTTTGTAAATTATCCCATACAATAAAATGTGATGTTTTTCTAGTTGTTCTCATTCTAATTGTGCTTATTTCCATATGACACATTATATTCATAACATTTTTAAATTCATTGAACGAAGGAGGTGTATCTGAAATCCAATTTCTAGTTATTATTTTCCTAGCCACTGCTAGGATAGACCATAACAAGGGAAGCTTAATCTTTTAACACATTGAGGTACAGGTGTGTTGAATAATATAAGAGACTTAGAAATAATGAAATTATCTGTAAAAAGAGCCTGCAAAAATTCATTCATTGACTTCCAGTATTCTTTCAACTTCATACAGTCATAAAACATATGAGCCCAGTCAGCATTAATTTCTACATTACATCTCTTACATAGATTATCTTTATTATTAATTTTATTCATCATCAAAGGTGTATAAAAAGATCTATGTAAAAGTTTCCATGTATAAAGTCTCCAGACAATGGAAGATGTAGTTCTATAAGCAGATTCCAATATATATTGTTTATCTTGTTGAGTTGGTGGGTCCCCATTAATAGAGGTGAAATAATTCCAGTATGAATCTACATTGTAAAAAGTTTCTTGTCTGATAATTTTATGTATATATGAAAGTTTACCTTTATCAGAAACTTTATGCTGTAAATTTATTATCAAGTAATCAATCAGTTTTGGAATAGATTCTTTAACTGTTATAGACATTAGATCTATTCTATCAATGAGATGTTGTCTAAAGATCTGAACCTCTAACCAGCAAGTTTCTCTTAGATCAAATTCTTGTTTTAAGAAATCTAGATTTTTAACTTTATTATCAGATATCAGCTGATACCAGTACTTTAGATTATTATCTATAGCTAAATGAGCTCCTTCAGAAGTAGATGACATAAGCATACCCTGAGTATAAATTATAGGGAATACAATAAAATTCCATTCCCTATACTTAGGGTGCATGAATATAAAGTTACGATAACTAATAATAATATTTAATGGGTAACAGACCATATGTTTAGGTGTAATAGGTGAAGTACAAAATTCCTTTAGCAACCACAACATGGAGTTATTTATAATCATATTTTATGTGTTAAGGAGATTTTCATGAAGTGCATACTAATTAGCTTCCAATAATCTTTCCATTTTGCGACATATGACCGATCTATTAATAAAGTAATAACTTTTATAATAGAAGAGATAATATATAAATTAAAGTCTGGAAAAGAAATACCCCTTGAGACCAGCTATTAGTATGTTTCTTTAATGCAATCCTAGGTCTATTAGGTGCCCATAAGAAATTTAACATTAGTGTATTCAGTTTCTTGATAGTTATTTTTGTAGGTGAAAGCATTATTGATTGTATTAAGTATAAAATCTTGGGGAATATTATCATTTTAATAATTGTAAGTCTCTCCTCCATAGTAAAAAACATATTATTCCAGGTATTAAAAAGATTTTGTATATTAAGAAAACAGGTATTATAGTTATTATATATAATAGATTTAATATCTTTAGATAGTATTATACCTAAATAAGTTATCTGCCCTGAGTTGGGTACATATTTAGTAAAATCACTAATGAGAGTATTTTTTCGTGTATATATAGGTAGTATTTTAGTTTTTCTTCATTGAATATTAAACCAGAAATACTTTTAAAATTCATCATTTTATCAAATAAAGACTGCATAGAAGAATTAGATCCTGCTGATGTAATTAGAACATCATCTGCAAAAGTTGAATTTTGATGTTGTATTTTCTTCTATTTCAAAACCCTCTATGTCAGTACTGTTTCTAATCAAATTAGCCCAAGGCTCCATTACTAAAGTGAATAATAGTGGAGAAAGTGGACATCCTTGCTTTGTACCTTTAAGAATGGGTATTTTTGTGAAACATATGTTCCTACCTTAATATAAGCCAGCGTTCCTTTGTATAAATGCTCAATTAAATTTACAAATGCATCAGAGAAATTTGTGCATTTCAGTAAGGTAAACAGATAGTCCCAACTTACTGAATCAAATGCTGAACCTATATCAAGACTAATAAGTGTTAAATCTTTCTTTTTCCTATTTGCAAAATCAATTAATGTTAAAGTTCTTCTTATATTATCAAAAGTATTTCTATTTACAATGAAGCCCGTCTGATCTATGTCTATAATGCCGGGGATAATTGTCTTCAATCTATCAGCAAAAATACTCATAAACATTTTATAATCAACATTAATGAGATGGGTCGATATGAAGAACATCTAGTTGGATCTTTATTAGGTTTTAAAATTGGTGAAATAAATGTATATTGCCAAGATGGGGGGGTTATTAACTCAGTTTGGGCCAGAATAAAAACCTTATATATTAATGAATATGCAGTTTTAGAAAGGATTTTATATATCTCTGGTATAATACCATCATTACCCGGTGCTTTGTTTGATTTAAGCTTATTTATTTGTGTAATAACTTCTGTATATGAAATACTCTTGTCCAATAGTTTAATCTGTTGTTTATTAAGCTTTTTATTCATGTTTGTGGTTACAAACTCCTTTATTTTATCTTTAGGTTCCATGTTAATGTTGTTATGGTTAATCTTGTGAAAGCGATTTCTAAATTCATCCAGTATTTCTGGTATACTAGAAACATTCTTCTTTTTCCTTAGAGAAAAGATTTCTTTGATATGGTTTTGTTTATTCAATCTTTTGTTTTATTTTTAAGTCTATGTAAGTATTTGGGGCTTATTGAATAAGACAAAACTTGTATTCTCTAAAGTTATTTTAACTTTATGAGTTAAAATTTCTTTGTATTTCTCATTTAGTTTGTTTATTTCTTCAATAACTTTCTTGTCCATAATATTTTCTTTATTATTATGTTTATAAGAGTCTAGTTTACTTTGAATATCTAACAATTCCTTATCCCAAGATTTCCTTTTGTTATTATACCATCTGATACTTTGTCCATATAGATATGATTTTAAGGCATCCCAAACATAGACAATGGAGACTTCAGGAGTATTATTTATGTCTAGAAAATGTTGTACTTCTGAAAGTATATATTCTTTATAGTCTTTTAGCTGAGTTAAGTATGCTGGTATCCTTTTGATCTGAACATTATGAGTATTTTTATCATGAATTCAAAAACAATTGAGTTATGATCAGATATAGGACATGAAATGATTTTGGAATTAATTAAATCTGTTACCATCTGGTTAGAAATAAAGACCCTATCTATTTTTGAATAAGTTTTGTATCTGTTAGAAAAAAGGTGTATGGTAATGATTTTGACTCTATCTGATTATTAATATCATTCAAATGATAAGAATTAGCAAAATCATTTAAATGTTTTGCATTAGATGTAATTCTTCTTTTCTTTATAGTGGTAGTATCACTTTCATGT